>NC_064638.1:34328653-34632788 GCF_023864345.2 Schistocerca serialis cubense
TTGAGAGCTGCATCGAACTGCTTTGGGCTCTGACCGCTGGGTGGTCTCTTTGTTGGGCAGCTTGTCTTTGGTAAGCACTTCTGATCACATTTCACACTGTCAGCCGTTTGTTACGAATATACCCAGCTCCCTCCCCTGCCTTCCGACGATTCTTTGATGAACTGGACTCTCGTGTGTAAACCTGCTTCAAACACTGGATGTGTGTGGTCCGGGTAATTTGCGCTCAGTTATGATAGTTTTTCACGCACCTCAGTGTTTATGACGTCATACCTTCTGAACTGTGTGTCGTACAATGATATTATTTTGCATCTACATTCATTGCTATATTTGGATAATGTGTACAAAATGTACTGCGAATAGAGGTCTGATGCTGAAGTTTTGCTGCGTGAGCAACGAAAATGTAGTAAGGGATAAACTTTTTTTTCCTTTTGTCATTTTGTGGGTTGTCAGAGAAAGGAAGTTTCAAAAAGGTTTGAAATTGATAGAAGCTAAAGTTAAGAAAAAACACTAAAAAATCTATTCTCCACTCACTTCACATCATATTTCCGTAAGTTGCTGGAAGTCATTAAGTGCTCTCATTTTCAAGTAGTGGATGAATACAATCTGGATCATTTGCGCACCATGATTTACGCTGCATCGAGCTATGTACACAGTCTCTATCTTTTATTTGTGACTTATTGTGTTAAACTTTTCGTCGTCGTCGGCTGATACTTGTATTCGAGTTTTCATTTCCCTCCTGAGATTTCGTTTGTCACGGTTCAGGCGTGCAAGTGTCGTTGATGACTTAGCAATCCAATCCTAGCGTGGAACAGGCGGCCACAGACATTACAGCTGATGGAAGGTGGAGGACGTGGCTGAGCCTGGAGGAGTTTACGTCTGCGGCGTTTGTCATTCTCCATTCTTCGAGTTTCCAGCTCAAAGTTTTGAAGAGCATTTGAGGTAACTGAGCGCCAGCGACTTCGATCTTCTGCTATTGTGGACCAGTTACTCGGATCGATGTTCAAGTTTTTCAGATTTTTCTTGTACTCATCCTTATAACGTTTGAGAGGGGCACCTCGTGGCCTTTTACCTGTGCTCACTTCGCTGTACAGCATTTGGCGTGGACGTCTGTCATTTTTCATCCGCTGGACATGTCCGACCCATCTGAGTTTATGCCCAATGATAAGAGCTTCCGTGCTATACATTTTTGCGTTCTCAAGAACAGCCGTGTTGGATATGAAGTCATCCCATTTCAGGTTCATGATATATCTTGTTGGTTGAAGCGTTCTAGTTTCTTCAGATCACAGCAATATAACGTCCAGGTTTCGCAACCATATAGCAGGGTGGAAATGACTGCAGCTTTGTACACCATCAGTTTGGTGTACAGTGTTAGGTCTTTATTCAGGAAGACACGCTTTGTAAGACGTCCAAATGGTACATGGGCAGCACGTAATCTATTCTCCTCATCTTTTCCAGATGAGCAGTTAGATGACAGTATGCTTCCTAGGTAGACGAAACTCGTTATGACGGCATATTTTTTTTTTTTAATTCCGTTAATAATGTTACTGAAAATGAAATTGTCTGGCACCAGCAAGCCGTTTCTTATCCAAAGAGGCACGCATGCAGACACAGGGCTTGCGATGAAGCGCTGCCTTGTGCGTCCCTCTGACCTGGCCGGACACGTGACACCTCTCGTAAGGGGCTCGTTGGTTTGCGGTGGTCGAGCCAACTGACTGTAGCGGGAATACATTCAAGCGTCGGCCAGGCGAGGACCCAGTGTCCCATCAGTTTGCTCTTGTTCTGCTCTCGGTTAAGCCTGTCACGTGGTCGCAGGTTGCCATTTCCCATCGCGATGCTGCAAATGTGTTGGTCACTTCACTACACGCTGTTCGATTAAACAACACATTACAAATACAACGGAATGCATTCATGTAAGAAGAGCATAGTATTTCGATATTGCTGTTAGGAAAGTACATCTGTTGCTATTACTTGCATTTCGATTGGAAATGGAACTTAGCTCACTGTGGACAGGTTTGAGTGGAGTGTAAACGTAGAGTGGAACATGTAATCTATACATGCCATTGCCATCCATGATCATTGTTAGATACTAATAATTCCACTGAATCAGTTAGAAATGACTTCCGTTCCTTCATATCTTTATTTTTTATGGTACCGTATCTCGATTTGTAAAAACGAAACCCTTACAGGATCCTTTTCTTGTCCGCCTTCCGTCTGTCTGTCCGATTGCTGAGAATCCTTTTTCTCAGGAACGAGTAGACGAACCGAGTTTAAATTTATGTAAAATTTTAACATCCATGGTCTCTTACCAGTGTAAGACTTTTAAGCTTCTAAGTCAGTTCAGTCTAAAGATATCGCCATTTGTGTTACATAGTTTGATATTCGAAAGCTCACTCGTCAAAACTTATAGGCTACTTCCCATTGACCTAGTGTCATGAAATTTGAGAAGAAGTAAGGTTTCACAGTAAAAGTACAGCAAAAATATCCGAAAATTCTTAATTTATAATTATAACACGAAAAAATACTTTGTCATTTTTATCCGTCTCTCTGTTTATTTGTCCGTCTGTTAACATCCTTTTTCTCTGGAACTGTTCTGCCTATCAAGTACAAATTTATGTCACATACCGATGTCGATGGTTCCTTGGCGCTGTAAAAATGTTACGCTTCTAAGTCATTTCAGTGAAAGGACACGGCTATTTATTTCACATACTTTGATACTCCAAGTATCCAACGGCGCTTTCCGTTGACCTAGAATCACAAAATATGGCAAGAACCAACTCTTCACAAGAAAAGTAAAGCGTAAGATTGGGAGGAGGAGGAGAGGAAAGGGGCCGTGCCCTTTCGAAGCAACCATCCCAGCATTTGCCTGAAGCGATTTAGGGAAATAACGGAAAACCTAAATCAGGATGGCCGGACGCGGGTTTGAACCATCGTGCTCCATCACGCGAGTCCATTGTGCTAACCACTGCGCCACCTCGCTCGGTGGAAAAATCCGAAAGTGTTAATTTGTACTTACATCAGACGAACAAAATATTTCTTTTTGTCACTTGTTGTCCAACTTCAGACTTGAAATTAAAACGATCTCCAAAGTCTTGGACTCCATGGGAACAATATCTTGCCAGTGTCAATGTCAATAACACGTAAATATTGTAAATATCGTCGATTCCTGGAATGGATAAAGTGTGTATATCCATAGTTAAGTTTGTGAGCGATTCCTACTCGGATCTGACCAGTACTAAATGTACCCGTACATAAGAAAACAGTATTGCAATTACTGTTCTGCTAACTTACATTCCCCATAAATGAGTAGCATTTCTGCCTTCTCTTCGTTCGTATACATTCTACTCACCCAACTCTTCAAGTGACGATGGTTCACGGAATCACGGGTGTGCATTCTACTTATGTTTACATTTGTCCTCTGTCAATGTCAGTCAGCACGTGGATGTGTTCCATTACCCCGAGTACCTGCACTGCGTGCTGCGTGCTGCGAGCGTCAACGTCAGTTTTGTGTTATGTAATTAATAACGTTGTGTTTCAGTGAATGGTACACTGTGATACATTTTTGACTAGGTCTTTAGGAGAGGAAATGAGTTACCGAATAAAAAATACAGGGTACCATTTAAAAAGTCATACCGCTGTTCATATCTTTGTTGAAAACAAAGCTACAACGAAGGCAATCATGCCGACTGATGTCCCCCTGACGGCTAAACAACATTTGCTTGAAACATTTTGTAATTTGTATCTGGACTAACAGTTACTTAGGGTGGTCACGATGACTGGGACACTATACAGGGTGGTCCAAAAGTCCGGAAACACCCCCATAAAATTCAAATGGAGTAGCAAACATGGAAACAGAGTCCCTTCACACGAGGAACGGGAAGGGGCAAACTTTATAGGCTATGCCACCAACATGGCGGCCATCTTGAAAGCCGCCATCTTGGATTCAACTTCAAAATTTCAAATGGGAATGTGGTCATGTGACATATCAAACAGATAGAGAATTTCACCTGAAAAACAGTGCCCTTGTTATTTTAAACATAGCTTTATTCATTCTCGGGTTATAGCCAGTTACATGTGGCAGTGGTGGGACGCTCGGCAGCATGTGTGTAATGTGCCGAAGAAACATTACGCCGATGTTACACAGTCCTGAGAGACCACCAACAGTCATAGGGATGGCTCGATATGTTGTCCATTATGTTGTGTTGTTAATGCTATCCACCGAACCCAGTCCTGATGAACTTTGTTTGACCAACACATCTGGCTGAATTTGACCACACACATCAACAATGCGCTGCTTTAGATGATGCAAATCCCGTATTTGCACAGAATAAACCAGTGCTTTGACATGACCCCAAAGATAAAAATCCAAAGGAGTCAAATCCGGTTAACGCGGGGGGGGGGGGGGGGGGGGGGGGCACTCCAGCACTCCACAGCACCCTTACGACCAATCCGCTTTCTGAGGGAACTGCACCTCCAGGTATGCTCGCATATTGTGCCCATAATGTGGTGGGGCTACATCATGCTGGAAGATGTCGGAAATGTCCCGTCCTCCGTTAACAACGAGGAGAACACTTCTTCATCCAATAGCCTCAGATAACCGTTTGCTCTTAACGTACCATCAATAAAAAAGGTCCAACGACTTTGGTACCCCGCACACCACACGAGACCATCACTTTTTATGAGTCGACCGGTTTGGAAGCATCAATCCAGTGCGGATTTGTGTCGGACCAGTATCTGTGATTCTGCTTGTTCACTTCACCATTGATAAAGAAGTTGGCTTCATCACTGAAGAGCACCTGATAGGGGAAACGTGGGTTTATCTGCAGCTGCTGTGTCACCCATTCTGCGAACTGTGCCCGACGGCCTGGGTCATCCTCGTTCAGGTGTTGGAGCAGCTGAATTTTGTACTGGTGCCATTTGTGCTGCGGTAAAATTCGCAGTATGGAGGTACGGCTAACCCCACATTCTTGTGACAGGCGACGAGTACTCCGTTGCGGACTCTTGATAAATGATGCCAACACGCTCAGTGTTGTTGCTTAATCGGTGGCGGATTTTGGTCTTCCAACCTTAGGTTTATCTGCGACAGAACCTGTTGCTAGGAATTTGGGCAAAAGCTTGGCAACTGCGCTGTGAGTGATGGGCTGTCTGGTTGGGTGACGACTGTCGAAATCATCATCAATGACCTGTGTGCTTCTTTCTCCTGATATCAAGATGGTTTCAATGCGTTCTTCATGTGTTAAGGACATTTTGTAGCCTGTAAATAAGGAACCAATGATTAAAAGGTCAGCATGAGTAAATGATACCTAACAGTTAAACACATGGGATAGTCACTTTACACCGTTTCAGACTCCATTTTATTACTTCTCAGTACGTAATACTCACGCTGCCGAGCGTCCCACTGCTGCCGTAATAATTGGCTATAACCCGAGAATGAACAAAGCTATGTTTGAAATAACAACGGCATTGTTTTTCTGGTGAAATTCTCTATCTATTTGATACGTCACATGACCACATTCCCATTTGAAATTTTGAAGTTGAATCCAAGATGGCGGCTTTCAAGATGGCCGCCATGTTGGTGGAATAGCCTATAAAGTTTCCCCCTTCCCGTTCCTCGTGTGTAGGAACTGTTTCCGTGTTTGCTACTCCATGTGGATTTTATCAGGGTGTTTCCATACTTTTGGACCACCCTGTATATATATTGTGTGCAAATTGGCTAAGTCTTGAAGAGATGAACTTTATTGTATGACATAAACTGGAACTCGGTGAACGTACACGTTCCTGGAAAGGGACCATAAGAGACGGAGATATATCTGACTGTCTGTCCGTCTATTTTGATCCCTTTTGAGGAGCGTGTACGCGCATCGAGTTCCAATTTATGTCATACAATAAAGTCTACTTTACCATGCCGGTGTTTAAAATTTAAGCTTCTAGGTCAATACCGTCAAAAGACACGGCCATTTATGTCACGTATTCTGATACCTACAAACTCACACTCCAAAACCTATAAAACGAAAAAAAAAGTTTTGTCATTTGTTCAAAAAATGGTTCAAATGGCTCTGAGCACTATGGGACTTAACATCTGTGGTCATCAGTCCCCTAGAATTTAGAACTACTTAAACCTAACTAACCTGAGGACATCAGACACATCCATGCCCGAGGCAGGATTCGAACCTGCGACCGTAGCAGTCGCGCGGTTCCGGACTGCGCGCCTAGAACCGCTAGACCACCGCGGCCGGCTGTCATTTGTTATCCGACTGTTTCTCTGTCCGTTGAAATTTATGTCCCATACAATGGCCTATGGCCTATAGTCCCTAGGTGGTGTAAAACTTTACGCTTCTAAGTCGATGCAATCAAAATATACTGCCATTAATGTCACATATTTTGATACTTGAAAATTCATACTTGAAAATCAAAATACTAATTTCAAAAAATGTAATCTGGCAAAAAGCTAAGTTCCACAGTACAAGCAAAGGAATTATATTTTTGTAGTTCTCGAACTTCTTGGAATTCCCAGGACCGATATCTTGCCAGACCGATATCGCTAACACAAAAAAATCGTTGGGATTGTCGATTCCCCGGATGGATGAGCTATCTGCATACATACTTACGTACAGAACCGTCAGTGCACAAGCCCTAGTCGCAATTATATGGATTTTTTTTTCAAATCTTTCTTTCTCTGGCACAAGCACGTGTTTATCGGAGCTTACAGCCTGCAACAGGCCACACAATATTTGCATGCTGTATTTAATTGCGTCGGTACTCGTTAGACTCTAATGCACTTCACGATGCCAAAAGTATTATTACGTTATTCTTTTCTGTGTTAGTACTCGCACAGCAGACTGATGTAACATACAACAGTGCAAGCAGATCAGTTCTCACTAAATGGTCAGTCAAAACTTCATTTTGTATTCAGATGCCGACTTTTTCCATCAGACTGAAGTTCAGAGTTGTTTCAGATTATGCAAACTATATAAACATGTATACTGCACGGAAGACAGTCTAGAAAGCGATCTCCACTGCGCTAACGGTTTCATAGTCTTTCCACTCACTCCACTTAATTTCACTTATTCACCTTACAGGGGTAATTATTCATTTCCTTGTGAGGGACATGAGTCTGTTTTCCGTTACACTTGCAAAGGTTAACATAAATTATAGTAAGATGCGTTTTCACTGGAGCTTGTCGAAAAATCGGCTGTAATCAGTGACATGTAATTCATACATGATGTGATCAAAAGTATCTGGACACCCCCAAAACACACGATTTTCATACTAGATGCTGCCGCCTGCTGCCAGGTACTCCATATCAGGGACATCAGTAGTCATCAGACATCGTGAGAGAGATGAATGGGGCGCTCTGCGGAACTCACGGACTTCGAAGGTGATCAGGTGATTGGGTGTCACTTGTGTCATACGTCCGTACGCGAGATTTCCACACTCCTAAACATCCCTAGGTCCACTGCTTCCGATCTGATAGTGAAGTGGAAACGTGAAGGGACACGTACAGCACAAAAGCGTACAGGCCGACCTCATCTGTTGACAGGCAGAGACCGCCGGCAGTTGAAGAGGGTCGTAATGTGTTATAGGCAGACGTCTATCCAGACCATCACACACGAATTCCAAACTGCATCTGGATCCACTACAAGTACTATGACAGTTAGGCGGGAGGTGAGAAAACTCGGATTTCATGGTCAAGCCGCTGCTCATAAGCCACACATCACGCCGGTAAATGACAAACGACACCTCCCTTGGTGTAAGGAGCGTAAACATTGGACGATTGAACAGTGCACAAACGTTGCGTGGAGTGATGAATGACGGTAAACAATGTGGCGATCCGATGGCAGCGTGTGGGTATGGCGAATGCCCAGTGAACGTCACATGCCGGCCTGCGTAGTGCCAACAGTAAAATTCGGAGACTTTGGTGTTATGATGCGGTCGTGTTTTTCATGCAGGTTGCTTGCTCCCCTTTTTGTTTTGAGCAGCACTATCACAGCACAGGCCTACATTGATGTTTTAAGCACCTTATTGCTTCCCATAGTTGAAGAGCAATTCGGGGATGGCGATTGCATCTTTCAACACGATCAAGCACCGCTTCATAATGCACGGCCTGTGTCGGAGTGGTTACACGACAATAACATCCCTGTTACGGACTGGCCTGCACAGTGTCCTGACCTGAACCCTTGAGAGCACGTCTGGGATGTTTTGGAACGCTGACTTCGTGCCAGGCCTCACCGACCGACATCGATACCTCTCCTCAGTGCAGCACTCTGTGAATAATGGACTGCCATTCCTGAAGAAACTTTCCAGCACCTGACTGAGGGTATACCTCAGAAGTTAAGTCCCATAGTGCTCAGAGCCATTTGAGCCAAACCTTCCAGCACCTGCTGGAACGTATGCCTTCGAGAGTGGGCCATCACCATATTGAATTCCAGCATTACCGATGGAGGGCGCCACAAACTGGTAAGTCATTTTCAGCCAGGTCTAAAAATGGTTCAAATGGCTCTGAGCACTATGCGACTTAGCTTCTGAGGTCATCAGTCGCCTAGAACTTAGAACTAATTAAACCTAACTAACCTAAGGACATCACACACATCCATGCCCGAGGTAGGATTCGAACCTGCGACCGTAGCGGTCACGCGGTTCCAGACTGAAGCGCCTTTAACCGCACAGCCACACCGGCCGGCTCAGCCAGGTCTCCAGATACTTTTATCACATAGTGTTTTTTTCTGATCAGATGCTTGAGTGAAACGAAAACATGACTAACTATAAATTACACAATGGGTTTTTGTTCGTAGGCAAACGAAGAGTTGAAGCTGGATAAACGGGGTACTAAACTGAGTAGCGTGGGGTGATGTTTCGCGGAAAAGTGTGCTTGCTCGAAGTGTTCTAGATAACAAGAAAAACTTAAACAATGACTGGGGGAAAATTTTTATTCATATTTTCGTAACCAAACGAAGACAGGAAATGGACAAATAGATCATCGTGAATGTAGTTTTGCAGAAAAATATTTAATTTCCTTGAAAATAACGAAGATAATTAAGAAAAACATAATTACTGATTTAGGAAAAAATTTTTGTCCGTATGTTCACTACCAGACCAGAAGTGGGAAATGGACAAATGGGGTATCAAATAGGCCAGTGTGAATAATCGTTGTCCAACGATAAGATTTAATTGCTTGAATGAAGCAAAAAATAAAAAAAGACGTAAGTAGAGGGTTGTCGGAAAACTGAAGTATTCCACAAACAGTTTCTGCTTCCTATGGAAATGAAGAGTCCAAAGTTCATCTCTTCAAGACCTAGCTAATTCGCCCATAAAAAGTTGCATCTGTATCATATTTAACTGTCAAACTAGTTTCCTTCGAACCAAGTATTAAATTCACAATATTTTGGGAACAGAAGATGCTAAGAACGCGATCTTGTAAACTTCTCGATGGTAACGCCTCAGTGTTGTCGTAGATCTACAGACGACTACCGTTTGTCCTTCAGTCCTCAGCGCTTTACGGTTGATTGCTTAATACTTAGGAATTACAGTTACGAATAACTGAAATCATAACGATCACTTAGATAATGTTGTGGGGAAAGCGAACCAAAGAATTAAGTTTATTGGCAGCACGTTTAAAAGATGCAACATGTCCTCTAAAGAGAGTGTGGGATTACTGAAGAATGGAACACAACACATTGGCTTTGACCATTGATGTCAGAAGTTACCACAGATGATGTATTCCACAGACTTAATCGCAAAGACGAATCTTGAGAAAGAAAGGAATGCAGGACAGAGGAAACAGATGGTAGACATGTATCACACACATTCACATTTCGAACATAGTGTTACGTGCTGGTGAAAGCTGTCGCCAGCACACTGGTCGGCAAAGAGATTGCGAAAAGATCGATAACAGGCGCCGGAGCAAGCGACGCTATCAGGAGAGAGGCCAAAGACAGACTCGCAAGTAATGGTCTGCCAACGCCCCCTCGACCCCAAGTATTTAGATCGCCGCTGCTGGCTGGAGGACCCAGTCAGTCACAGACAGTCAGCCCAGTCAGTTACAGTTTCACCCAGTGAGTCACAGTTACAGGCAGTCATCCAGTAGGAGTCACAGTTTACAGCTAAGGCTCAGTCAGTACCTAGCGAACAGAGTAGTGGCCATACCGGGACGTGTACATCACCAGCAGTGAGGCTACCGTGGGCTATTATGGAAGAGCGTATACCACAACAACTTGCTTAAAGATAAGTAGCTTTCTGTTCTGATAAATAAAGAACACCGTTAATACATGTGTGCAGGTCTGTTATTGTGTCGTGGTCTTCAGTCCTGAGACTGGTTTGATTCAGCTCTCCATGCTACTCTATCCTGTGCAGGCTTCTTCATCTCCCAGTATCTACTGCAACCTACATCCTTCTGAATCTGCTTAGTTTATTCATCTCTTGGTCTCCCTCTACGATTTTTAACCTCCACGCTGCCCTCCAGTACTAAATTGGTGATCCTTTGATGCCTCCGAACATGTCCTACCAACCGATCCCTTCTTCTGGTCAAGTTGTGCCACAAATTTCTCTTCTCTCTAATTCTGTTCAATACCTCCTCATTAGTTATATGATCTACCCATCTAATCTTCAGCATTCTTCTGTAGCACCACATTTCGAAAGCTTCTATTCTCTTCTTGTCCAAACTATTTATCGTCCATGTTTCACTTCCATGCATGGCTACACTCCATACAAACACTATCAGAAACGACTTCCTGACACTTAAATCAATACTCGATGTTAACAAATTTCTATTCTTCAGAAACACTTTCCTTGCCATTGCCAGTCTACATTTTATATCCTCTCTACTTCGACCATCATCAGTTATTTTGCTCCCCAAACAGCAAAACTCCTTTACTGCTTTAAGTGTCTCATTTCCTAATCTAATTCCGGCAGCATCACCCGATTTAATTGGACTTCATTCCATTATCCTCGTTTTGCTTTTGTTGATGTTCATCTTATATCCTTCTTTCAAGGCATTGTCCATTCCGTTCAGCTGCTCTTGCAAGTCCTTTGATGTCTCTGACAGATTTACAATGTCATCGGCGAACCTCAAAGTTTTTATTTCTTCTCCATGGATTTTAATACCTACTCCGAATTTTTCTTTTGTTTCCTTTACTGCTTCTTTTTTTTTTGTGGTTTTAGGGCGCACAACTTCAACGGTCATTAGCGCCCAGACTACGTTAGGAATGCACCGCGAGTCACAAGTTTAAAACAGCAACGAAACGGAAAACACGATAAAAGACAGACTGACAGGCATAGGATTAAAAAAAAAAACAGCATAATCAAATGTCCTTAGAGAGGGTTGTCAAGTTGATAAAATGAAGAACGCGAGCAGCTGCTCGTGGGTCATCCGCTAAAATGGCATCTAGAGTACATGGCAGGCCAAGATCCAAGACGCAGTGTGTTAAAATCCGGACAGGACGTTAAAATGTGGCGGATCGTCAGCAATTGCCCACATGGGCAGAACGGCGCCGGCGCAGCCGTCAGCAGATGGCGATGGCTGAACCGGCAGTGTCCAATTCGTAACCGGGCCAAAACTACCTCCTCCCGCCGAGAAGGGCGTGAGGAGGACGTCCAAGCCGCGGGAAGAGGTTTCAAGGCCCGAAGCTTGTTGTCTGTAAGTGCAGCCCAATCGGCATGCCACAGCGATAAAATGCGCCGACAAATGACCCTGCTACAATCTGACGAAGGGACACAACAAGAAGCTGTCCGAGGCTGGAGGACCGCAGCCTTGGCCGCAGCATCTGCAGCTTTGTTCCCAGGGATACCGACATGGCCAGGAACCCACATAAAGCTAACCGGAGAACCGACGTCCACCAGCTGCTGAAGAGAGCGTTGGATCCGGTGCACTGGGTACGGATCACTGAGGCTCGGGATGGCGCTCAGGAGCAGATGACATAAGCAGAATGTCGGTGGCGGCAGATGTAAAAAACAGCCTGGTAGAGGGCAAAGAGCTCAGCTGTGAAGACCGAACAATGGCCATGGAGCCGGTATTTGAAACTTTGTGCCCCCACAATAAAAGAACACCCGACCCCGTCATTGGTCTTAGAGCCATCTGTATAAATGATGGTCATATTAATGAACTTCGAATGAAGTTCGACAAAACGGGAGTGGTAGACTGAACCAGGGGTAACCTCCTTTGGGAGCGAGCTGAGGTCAAGGTGAACGCGGACCTGAGCCTGGAGCCAAGGTGGCGTGTGGCTCTCGCCCACTCGAAAGGTTGCAGGGAGTGAAAAATTAAGGTGTTGAAGGAGGCGACGAAAGCGAACTCCAGGGGGTAGCAGGGCAGAGACATACAACCCGTATTGACGGTCGAGAGAGTCATCAAAAAAGGAACTATAAGACGGGTGGTCGGGCATTGCCAGTAGCCGACAGGCATACCGACAAAGCAGTATATCGCGCCGGTAGGTGAGTGGCAATTCACCAGCGTCAGCATGAAGACTCTCGACGGGACTAGTATAAAACGCTCCGATCGCAAGTCGTAAACCCCGATGTTGTATGGAGTTGAGGCGGCGTAAGATGGATGGCCGTGCAGAGGAGTATACGAAGCTCCCATAATCCAGCTTAGAGCGGACGATCGACCGATATAGGCGAAGTAGGACGGTTCGATCCGCTCCCCACGACATACCACTGAGAACATGGAGGACATTTAGAGAACGGGTACAACGGGCATCCAAATATGACACATGTGGAGACCAGCTAAGTTTCCTGTCAAATGTAAGACCTAAAAATTTTGTTGTCTCCACGAATGGGAGAGCAACGGGACCGAGTCGTAAGGACGGTGGGAGAAACTCTTTGTAGCGCCAGAAGTTAATACAGACCGTCTTCTCGGCAGAAAAACGGAAGCCATTGGCGACACTCCAGGAGTAAAGATGGTCAAGAGAACGCTGAAGACAGCGCTCCAGGAAACACGTACGCTGCGCGCTGCAATAGACGGTAAAATCGTCCACGAAAAGGGAGCCTGATACATCAGTTGGGAGGCAAGCCATTATTGGATTGATCGCTATGGCGAAGAGAGCGACGCTCAAAACTGAACCCTGTGGCACCCCATTCTCCTGGCGAAAGGTGTCTGACAGGACAGAATCCACACGTACCCTGAACTGTCGATCCATTAAAAAGGAACGAATAAAAAGAGCGAGGCGACCGCGAAGGCCCCTTGTATGCATGGTGCAGAGAATGCCCGCCCTCCAACAGGTGTCGTAAGCCTTCTCCAAATCAAAGAACACAGCCGCGGTCGGGCGCTTCCGCAAGAAGTTATTCATAATGAAGGTCGACAAAGTAACCAGATGGTCAACAGCAGAGCGGCGCCTACGAAATCCACATTGTACATTGGTAAGTAGGCGTCGAGACTCGAGCAGCCAAACCAAACGGGAGTTAACCATTCGCTCCATCACTTTACAGACACAGCTGGTAAGTGAGATGGGTCGATAACTGGAAGGCAAGTGCTTGTCCTTCCCCGGCTTAGAGATCGGGACAACAATAGACTCGCGCCAGCATGCGGAAACATGTCCCTCAATCCAGATGCGATTGTAAGTACGAAGAAGAAAACCTTTACCCGCAGGAGAAAGGTTCTTCAGCATCGGAATATGAATAGAATGAGGCCCTGGAGCGGAGGACCGTGATCGGCCAAGTGCGTTTTCGAGTTCCCTCATGGTGAATGGGGCATTATAACTTTCACGATTCGAGGAGCGGAAGTTAGGTGGCCTAGCCTCCTCTGCCTGTTTGCAGGGGAGGAAGGCAGGGTGGTAATGAGCGGAGCTCGAAACCTCTGCGAAAAAGCGGCCGAAGGCATTGGAGACAGCCTCAGGGGCCACAATGACGTCATTCGCGACCGTCAAGGCAGAAACTGGTGAGTGGACCTTAGTGCCAGATAGCCGGCGCAGGCTACCCCAGACAACAGAAGAAGGAGTAAAACTGTTGAAGGTGCTTGTGAAAGCAGCCCAGCTGGCTTTCTTGCTTTCTTTAATAATACGACGACACTGTGCACGTAATCGTTCATAATTGATACAATTCGCCACTGTAGGGTGGCGTTTAAAGGTGCGTAAAGCACGTCGACGAGCACGTAAAGCGTCTCTACATGCTGCAGTCCACCAGGGGACCGGTACGCGACGTGGAGAAGAAGTAGGGTGAGGGATGGAATATTCAGCAGCAGTGAGAATGACTTCCGTGAAGTGTGCGACCTGACGATCGCAGCTTGTGAAGGTTTGATCCTGAAAGGTCGCCCTGGAAGAGAAGAGTCTGCTTTGGAGATGGTCCAACTAGATGAGCACGGAGAGGGGGTATGCTGCAGGAGATGGATAACACACGGGAAGTGGTCGCTCGAATATGTATCAGAAAGTGCATACCACTCAAACCGGCGTGCAAGTTGGGGAGTACATATAGAGAGGTCTAAATGGGAATAGGTGTGAGATGTGTCCAAAAGAAAAGTAGGGTCGTCAGTATTGAGGCAGACAAGATTGAGCTGGTTGAAAAGGTCTGCTAACAGGGAGCCCCTCGGGCAGGATGCTGGAGAACCCCAAAGGGGATGGTGGGTATTGAAGTCTCCAGTTAACAAAAATGGTGCAGGTAGCTGAGCAATAAGTTGCATCATGTCTGCCCTGGTAACGGCAGACGACGATGGAGTGTAAACGGTACAAATGGAAAATGTAAAAGTGGGGAGAGTAATTCGGATGGCAACTGCCTGCAGGCCGGTGTGCAACGTGATGGGATCGTAGTAAATATCATCCCGGACCAGCAACATAACCCCTCCATGAGCCGGGATACCTACCACAGGGGGTAGGTCAAAACGCACAGAGGTGTAGTGTGCCAAGGCAATTTGATCGCATGGGCGTAGCTTCGTTTCCTGGAGAGCTATGACGAGCGGACGGTGCAAGCGGAGCAGCAACTTCAAGTCCTCTTGGTTGGAGCGAATGCTGCGAATATTCCAGTGAATAAGTGCCATCGTAAGAATAAAAGGAAGATGAAAGAAGGGGTCACCTCGAAGGCCACTGAGGGCCTGGCTTCGAGCGAGCACTGCCGCCGCTATCAGTAGGCGGATAGTCATCGTCCATTGGTTCTATAGGTTCATCGGCCATCTTGGTAAGATGGCCGGGAGGTGGAGCTTCCTCCGCCGGTGAACGGCCAGATGTTCGGCTACCAGCGGTGTGGCCAGGCGAAACGGATGACGGCCTGGGGCGGCAACCGCTGGGTGGCGCAGGAGAAGAAATGCGCCGTGGCGGAGAAGGAGAACTGTGCTTCCTATGAGCCTTCTTGGAAGGTCGTTTGGTGGAAGTACCGGTCGATGGCTGGGAGGTCGATATACGTGGGAAGTCTGCACGGGACGGCTCCTTCTTGAAGGCCAGTGCATCTGACTTCTGGGTCTTCGTCTTAGCAGAAGCTGAGGAAGGGCCTGGTGTTTGTGGGGTGATGGGAAGAAGAGGAGACGTCGACCGCGCGATCTTAGCACTGGCGGAACGGACGACCGTAGTGCTGAAGGTCAGATCGCATGTCTGCGTCGCCACCACCCTGGTAGTCCGGGGAGAGGCGAGGACAGTATTGTATTTTCCCGCTGGGAGCAGCGTGGGCTTCCTACTAGCAAATAGCTTGCGAGCAGCCGAGGTGGACACTTTCTCTTTGACCCGAATTTCTTTGATATAGCGATCTTCCTTATAGACGGGACAGTTGCGGGAGGATGCTGCATGGTCACCCTGACAGTTCACACAACGAGGAGATGGAGGTGGACAGTTACCCTCATGGGCATCCCTGCCACAAGTGACACATTTAGCCGAATTGGAACAAGACTGTCGAGTGTGATTGAAACGCTGACACTGGTAGCAGCGCGTAGGTGTCGGGACATAGGGGGGGAACAGAAATAACCTCGTAGCCCGCCTTGATGCGCGATGGCAGCTTAACACTATCAAAGGTCAAGAAAAGTGTCCGGGTCGGTACAAGGTCATTGTTGACCTTTTTCATGACCCTATGGACAGCCGTCACGCCCTGCCCAGCGAGGAAAGATTGAATCTCCTCGTCAGTCAATTCGTCGAGGGATCCAGTATAGACCACACCACGAGACGAATTCAAAGTTCGGCGAGCCTCCACCCGGACAGGGAACGTGTACAGGAGTGTGGCTCGAAGCAGTTTCTGTGCCTGAAAGGCGCTCTCAGTTTCTGGTAAGAAGGTACCATTACGCAACCTCGTACAAGACTTAACAGTACCAGCTATGGCATCTACGCCCTTCTGGATAACGAAAAGGTTGACAGAGGAAAAATACTTTCCGTCCTCAGATCGAGAAATGACGAGGAACTGTGGGGTAGGCGGTAGTACTTTTGTCACTGGGGGCTGGTCATGTTTCCGTTTGTGGGCAGAAGTCGAAGGGAAGAAGAGAAATCCATTGCAGAGGAATCCCCCATGATTGCCAGCATCTCCGATGGCGCGCTCCTTCCTTATGGGGACCCTCTCAGAGGGCACTCCCGCCTTAGGTGAATGTTTACACCTCAGGTCACACCTCCCGAGAAACAGACGGAGGGACCAATTGGCATGGTCAGAAGGTATCAGCTCAGGCAATCACCCCTCCCTGGGCCTGGCCTTCACCAGGGGGTACGTGCGTGCCTTACTTGTCTACCCAGGCCGGGGAATTACGCATTACCCCATCACCGGCTACGCGTGCGAACGCGTGGGTCCGCCTTCAGGCGCGCACAGGGAGGAAGGAAGAAGAACAAAAAGAAGAGAGAGAGGGAGAGAGAGGACAGACTGTCTCAAACGCCGAGGCGGAGACCAGAGAAGGCAAGGAGAAGAAGGCAAGGAGAAGAAGGCAAGGGAAAGAGTAAGGAAGACAGTGAGATGGAGAAGAACAAAGAAAGGAACCAACCAAAGAAGAAACAAACGAGAAGTGAAAAACCAAAAAGACCACAAATATAGGTCGTGGGACCGTCCGTCTCCGGACGCAGGCGCTAACTACCCCCTTGAGGGGGATGGACTCCTTTTAGTCGCCTCTTACGACAGGCAGGAAGACCTCGGGCCTATTCTAACCCCCGGACCCGCAGGGGGGTCTTCACTGTTTGCTCAATATACAAGTTGAATAACATCGGGGAGAGGCTACAACCCTGTCTTACTCCCTTCCCAACCACTGCTTCCCTTTCATGTCCCTCAACTCTTATAACTGCCATCTGGTTTCTGTACAAATTGTAAATAGCCTTTCGCTCCTTATATTTTACGCCCGCCACCTTCAGAATTTGAAAGAGAGGTATTCCAGTCAACATTGTCAAAAGCTGTCTCTACATCTTAAAATGCTAGAAACGTAAGTTTACCTTTCCTTAATCTTTCTTCTAAGATAAGTTGTAGGGTTAGAAATGCCTCACATGATCCAATATTTCTACGGAATCCAAACTGATCTTCCCCAGTTTTTCCATTCGTCTGTAAAGTTTTCGCGTTAGAATTCTGCAGCTGTGACTTATTAAACTGAGAGTTCGGTAATTTTCACATCTGTCAACACCTGCTTTCTTTGGGATTGCAATTATTATAATCTTCTTGAAGTCTGAGGGTATTTCGCCTGTTTCATGCATCTTGCTCACCAGATGGTAGAGTTTTGTCAGGACTGGCTCTCCCAAGGCCGTCAGTAGTTCTAATGGAATGTTGTGTACTCCCGGGGCCTTGTTTCGACTCAGGTCTTTCACTCCTCTGTCAAACTCTTCACGCAGTATCGTATCTCTCATTTCATCTTCATCTACATCCTCTTCCATTTCCATAATATTGTCCCCAAGTACATCGGCTTGTAAAGACCCTCTATATACTCCTTCCACCTTTCTGCTTTCCCCTCTTTACTTAGAACTTGGTTTCCATCTGAGCTCTTGATATTCAAACAAGTGGTTCCCTTTTCTCCAAAGGTCTCTTTAATTTTCCTGTAGGCAGTATCTATCTTACCCCTAGTGAGATACGCCTCTACATCCTTAAATTTGTCCTCTAGCCATCCCTGCTTAGCCATTTTGCACTTCCTGTTGATCTCATTTTTGAGACGTTTGTATTCCGTTTTGCCTGCTTCATTTACTGCATTTTTATAGTTTTTTTCTTTCATCAATTAAATTCAATATTTCTTCTGTTACCCATGGATTTCTACTAGCCCTCGTCTTTTTACATACTTTATCCTCTGCTGCCTTCACTACTTCATTCCTCAAAGCTACCCATTCTTCTTCTGGTATTTCTTTCCCCCATTTCTGTCAATTGATCCCTTACGCTCTCCCTGAAACTCTGTACAACATCTGGTTTAGTCAGTTTATCCAGGTCCCATCTCCTTAAATTCCCACCTTTTTGTAGTTTCTTCAGTTTTGATCTACAGTTCATAACCAATAGATTGTGGTCAGAGTCCACATTGGCCCCTGGAAATGTCTTACAATTTAATACCTGGTTCCTAAATCACTGTCATACCATTATATAATCTATCTGACACCTTCTAGTATCTCCAGGATTCTTCCAAGTATGCAACCTTCTTTATGATTCTTGAACCACGTGTTAGCTATGATTAAGTTACGCTCTGTGCAAAATTCTACCAGGCGGTCTCCTCTTTCATTTCTTACCCCCAATCCATATTCACCTACTATGTTTCCAGCTCTGCCTTTTCCTACTCTCGAATTCCAGTCACCCATCACTATTAAATTTTCGTCTCCATTCACTACCTGAATAATTTCTTATATCTCATCATACATTTCATCAATTTCTTCATCATCTGCACAGCTAGTTGGCATATAAACTTGTACTACTGTAGTAGGCGTGGCCTTCGTGTCTATCTTGGCCACAATAATGCGTTCACTATGCTGTTTGTAGTAGCTTACCCGCACTCCTATTTTTTATTATTCTTTATTAAACCTACTCCTGCATTACCCCTATTTGATTTTGTATTTATAACCCTGTATTCACCTGACCAAAAGTCTTGTTCCTCCTGCCATCGAACTTCGCTAATTCCCACTATATCTAACTTTAATCTATCCATTTCCCTTTTTAAATTTTCTAACCTACCTGCCCTATTAAGGTATCTGACATTCCACACTCTGATCCGTAGAACGCCAGTTTTCTTTCTCCTGATGATGACGTCCTCTTAAGTAGTACCCTCCTGGAGATCCGAATGGGGGACTACTTTACCTCCGGAATATTTTACCCAAGAGGACGCCATCATCATTTATCCATACAGTAAAGCTGCATGCCCTCGGGAAAAATTACGGCTGTAGTTTCCCCTTGCTTTCAGCCGTTCGCAGTACCAGCACAGCAAGGCCATTTTGGTTAGTGTTACAAGGCCAGATCCGTCAATCATCCAGACTGTTGCCCCTGCAACTACTGGAAAGGCTGCTGCCCCTCTTCAGGAACCACACGTTTTTCTGCCCTCTCAACAGATACCCCTCGGTTGTGGTTGCACCTACGGTATGGCCATCTGTATCGCTGAGGCACGCAAGCCTCCCCACCAATGGCAAGGTCCATGGTTCATGGGGGGAGGAGTTCTGTTATAGAAAGAAGATATCGGCCACCAAACAACGTCCTCTCCTTGAATTTCCATGATACAAGACTCTACAGTGTCAACGACGCCACAAAAAGGATATTGCTTCTCTGGGTCCTAGTATCCTGTTCTTCAGTTGACCTATATAGCTCAACTGAAGAGTGAGAATCTAGTGCAAAAAAGAAAGAAAAAATAAAGGGAAAAAAGTAATGTTGCGTGGAATACCTCAGTTGACATTTATGAGTTGTATCCCGATCTATGTAGGTCAACTGAAGTACGGGATACAAATTTACAGGTGTTGCTACTACTACTAGCAACCTATTCTTCAGTTGATAGTAGTACCAGCGAAGGCGAAAAGACCGACGCTTCCCATACTTCAGTTGGCCTGAACCACAGGATACAAATGCTAGCGAAGACCAAAAAATCGACGTGCGCAACATTGGCATTCTGTACCTCAGTTGAACTTCGCGAAGGCGAAAAAAGGAAACATACATAAAATTTTTATCCCATATTTCAGCTGACCTATATAGGTTAACTGAAGAATAGGGTACTAGGGCTATAGAAGGTGAAAAATAGCGAGATACATAAGCTTTGAATCCCATACTTCACAACTGAAGACGGGACACTACCTTCGTAGTTAAACTGAGGTACAGGTTGTCAGTGCTACGTAAGTCGCTTTTGTTGTCTTTGCTAGCACTAGTACCCTATTCTTCAGTTGACATACAGGGTTATTACAAATGATTGAAGCATTTTCACAGCTCTACAATAACTTTATTATTTGAGATATTTTCACAATGCTTTGCACGCACATACAAAAACTCAAAAAGTTTTTTTAGGCATTCACAAATGTTCGATATGTGCCCCTTTAGTGATTCGGCAGACATCAAGCCAATAATCAAGTTCCTCCCACACTCGGCACAGCATGTCCCCATCAATGAGTTCGAAAGCATCGTTGATGCGAGCTCGCAGTTCTGGCACGTTTCTTGGTAGAGGAGGTTTAAACACGGAATTTTTCACATAAACCCACAGAAAGAAATCGCATGGGGTTAAGTTGGGAGAGTGTGGAGGCCATGACATGAATTGCTGATCATGATCTCCACCACGACCGATCCATCGGTTTTCCAATCTCCTGTTTAAGAAATGCCGAACTTCATGATGGAAGTGCGGTGGAGCACCATCCTGTTGAAAGATGAAGTCAGCGCTGTCGGTCTCCAGTTGTGGCATGAGCCAATTTTCCAGCATGTCCAGATACACGTGTCCTGTAACGTTTTTTTTGCAGAAGAAAAAGGGTCCATAAACTTTAAACCGTGAGATTGCACAAAACACGTTAACTTTTGGTGAATTGCGAATTTGCTGCACGAATGCGTGAGGATTCTCTACCGCCCAGATTCGGACATTGTGTCTGTTCACTTCACTATTAAGAAAAAATGTTGCTTCATCACTGAAAACAAGTTTCGCACTGAACGCATCCTCTTCCATGAGCTGTTGCAACCGCGCCGAAAATTCAAAGCGTTTGACTTTGTCATCGGGTGTCAGGGCTTTTAGCAGTTGTAAACGGTAAGGCTTCTGCTTTAGCCTTTTCCGTAAGATTTTCCAAACCGTCGGCTGTGGTACGTTTACCTCCCTGCTTGCTTTATTCGTCGACTTCCGCGGGCTACGCGTGAAACTTGCCCGCACGCGTTCAACCGTTTCTTCGCTCACTGCAAGCCGACCCGTTGATTTCCCCTTACAGAGGCATCCAGAAACTTTAAACTGCGCATACCATCGCCGAATGGAGTTAGCAGTTGGTGGATCTTTGTTGAACTTCGTCCTGTAGTGTCGTTGCACTGTTATGACTGACTGATGTGAGTGCATTTCAAGCACGACATACGCTTTCTCGGCTCCTGTCGCCATTTTGTCTCACTGCGCTCTCCAGCGCTCTGGCGGCAGAAACCTGAAGCGCGGCTTCAGCCGAACAAAACTTTATGAGTTTTTCTACGTATCTGTAGTGTGTCGTGACCATATGTCAATGAATGGAGCTACAGTGAATTTATGAAATCGCTTCAATCATTTGTAATAGCCCTGTATATACGTCGACTGAAGTACGGGGTACAAACTTTTCGTATGCTGGTCATTTCGTCTTCGATAGTAGTGGTATCGACTGAAGTATATCGTAATAATTTTGGTGCTAGCGAAGGTGAAAAAAAAGCGACAACTGTAAAATTTGTATTCCTTACCTCATATTCATAGGAATACCTGAAAACGAAATTCAGAAAGTAAAAATTGTTCAGAATGAAAAACAACTCTTCCAAAATATCTAAAGCTCACTAAGAGTGAAAATAAGTACCGATTGCACTGGAATGAACAATTGATTTAAATTAATACAAGCGACAAAAATCGTACAACGTCTAGCCCTGTGTTTTAAAAAGCACATTTATTTATTTCATTTTACAATTATGACCCCTCGCCACAGAAGGTAACGGACTTATTATCTACGGCTCGAAAAGTAAGACACAATCATCTATGAGTAAACCATTCTTCAGCTGACCGAGATTCCTAGACCACGCTTGCCCTCCCTCTTTTGTTGTATTACTGTGTGGTGTGGGAGCCACATCACGTAGAATTCACAGAGGACATCGAGAAAGATCCAAGAAGGGCAGCACGTTGTGTATTACCGCGAAATAGGTGACAGTGTGTCACAAATGTGATACGCCAAGTCTACATCTACATCTACATGATTACTTTGCAATTTACAATTATGTGCCTGGCAGAGGGTTCATCCAACCACCTTCAAATTACTTCTCTACCGTCCCACTCTCGAACGGCGCGCCATAAAAACGAACACTGGAATCTGTCTGTGCGTGTTCTGATTTATTTTATTGTGATGATCATTCTTACCTATTTAGGTGGTCGCCAACAAAATATTTTCGCACTCTGAGGATAAAGTTGGTGACTGAAATTTCATGAAAAGGATCTGCCGCTCCGAAAATCGCTTTTGTTTTAGTGATGGCCACTCCAATCACGTATCATGTCTGCGGCACTATCTCCCTATTTCTCGATAATACAAAACGAGCTGCCCTTCTTTGAACTTTGTTGATGTCCTCCGTCGACCCTGCCTGATGCGGATCCCACACCGCACAGCAATATGGCAGAATAGAGCGGACAGGAATGGTGTAAGCAGTCTCTTTAGTAGACCTGTTGCACCTTCTTTGTGTTCTGCCAATGAATAGCAGTCTTTGGTTTGCTCCACCCACAACATTATCTATGTGATTGTTCCAATTTTCGTTATTTGTAATTGTAATCCCAAAGTATTTAGTTGGATTTACAGCCTTCAGATTTGTGTGACTTACCGCGTAATCGAAATTGAGTGGGTTTCTTTTAGTACTCATGTGAATAACTTCACACTGTCTTTATTCAGGGTCAATTGCCACTTTTTGCATCATACAGATATCGTATCAAAATCATTTTGCAAACCGTTTTGGTCATCTGATGACTTTACAAGACGGTAAATGACAGTATCATCTGCAAACATTTTAAGACGGCTACTCAGATTGTCTCCTATATTGTTAATTTAGATCAGGAACAATAGAGGTTCAAATGGTTCAAATGGCTCTGAGCACTATGGGACTCAACTACTGAGGTCATTAGTACCCTAGAACTTAGAACTACTTAAACCTAACCAACCTAAGGACATCACAAACATCCATGCCCGAGGCAGGATTCGAACCTGCGACCGTAGCGGTCTTGCGGTTCCAGACTGCAGCGCCTTTAACCGCACGGCCACTTCGGCCGGCTGAACAATAGAGGATCTATAACACTTCCTTGGGAAACGCCGTATATTACTTCTGTTTTGCTCGATGACTTTCCGTCTATTAATACGAATTGTGACCTTTCTGACAGGAAATCAAGAATCCAGTCGCACAGCTGAGGCGATACTCCGTAGGCACGCAGTTTGGTTGGAAGACGCTTGTGAGGAACGGTGTCGAAAGCCATCTGGAAATCTAAAAATATGGAATCAATTCGACATCTCCTTTCGATAGCACTCATGAGTATAAAGAGCTAGGTGCCTTTCAGGAACGAAATTATCGGAATGCGTGCTGACTGTGTGTCTGTAAATCGTTTTCTTCGAAGTAATTCATAATGTTTGAACACAGTATATGTTCCAAAACCCTATTGCAGATTTCTCAATAAATCGTTTTCTTCGGATGACTCATGATGTTCGTATACAGTATATGTTCAAAAATCCTACTGCATATCGACGTTAGCGATATGGGCCTATAATTCAGCGGATTACACGTGTTTCCTTTCTTGGGTATCGGTTTGGTTTGTGCCACATTTCCGTTTTTAGATACGGACCTTTCAACAAGCGAGCGGTTGTATACCACTGCTAAGTATGAAGCTACTGTATCAGAATACTCTGAGATGAACCTTGCCTTGCATTTACGAAGTGATTTAAGCTGCTTTGCTACACCGAGGATATCTCCTAAGTTACTCACGTTGGCAGTGTTTCCTGGTTTGAATCCTGGAATACTTACTTTGTCGCCTTTGGTAGAGGAACTTCGGAAAACAGTATTTTGTAACTCTGCCTCAGTGGCACTGTCATCAGTAACATTGCCATTGTTATCGTGCAGTGAAGGTATTGATTTATGTATTCCCGCTGGTGTGCTTTACGTAAGACCAGAATCTCTTTCGATTTTCTGCCAAATTTCGAAACTTAGTTTCATTGTAGGATGTATTAAGAGCATCTCGCACTGAAGCTCGCTTTCTGTTAAATTTTGCACGCTTTTTTCGTTGCTTCTGCATCAATGTTATGATTTTTTTTGTGTGTGCCATGGGGGATCAGTAGCATCTCTTACCAGTTTGTTGGGTGTATGTCTGCCGCCGATACTACTGTATTTCTTTGAATTTAAACCACATCTCGTCTACGCTTACACGTACAGAGTGATAGGAGTGGCAACTGTCTCTTAGGAAGGTCTTAAGCGAATATTTATCGGCTTTTTTAAATAGCTGTATTTTGCGTTTATTTCTGGTGGGTTTGGATGGTACGTCATTCAGTCTCGCTACCGCAGCCTCGTAGCCACTAATCTCTATATCTGTCATATGTTCAAAAATCCTACTTTGCTCTACTTTGCTCAGGATTATTGTTGCTAAGAGGTCAAGTAAGTTTTCGCAACTATTTACACTTTGAGTGGGCTCCTGAACTAATTGTTCAAAATGGTTTTCTATGAACACATTCAGAACGATTTCGGGTGACGCTTTATGCCTACCTCCGACTTTAAACATGTATTTTCACCAACGTATCTAAGATAGGTTGAAGTAACCACCAACTACAACTGTATGAGTGCGGTACCTTTTTGAAATTATACTCATGTTAACTTTAAACTGTTCAGCAACTGTATCACCCGAGTTGCGGTAGCAATAATTAAAACAAAGCAGTTTTTCCTTGCGGCAGGATCTCCTCACGAAATTTGTTAAAAAAAAAAATTCAAATGGCTCTGAGCACTATGGGACTTAACATCGGAGGTCATCAGTCCCCTAGAACTTAGAACTACTTAACCCTAACTAACCTAAGGACATCACACACATCCATGCCCGAGGCAGGATTCGAATCCGCGACCGTAGCGTCGCGCGGTTCCAAACTGAAGCGCCTAGAACCGCTCGGCCACACCGGCCGGCACGAAATTTGTATCGTCAACTTTCTTCGCCGAGCGCGAAAGTATTTTGTTGGCGCCCACCTACAATGGGAGACGTGATCACCCTAATAAGACAAGGGAAATTACAGCTCCAACGGAAAGAATTAAGTGTTCGTTTTACCCGCGCGCTGTTCGAGAGCGGGACGGCAGAAAAATAACATTGATGTGATTCGGTGAACTCTCTGCCAGGTACTTTACTATTGCAGTCACGTAGATGTAGTTGTAGATGTGGATTTAGTTGGAAACAGAGCTGTTGGCTGTCAGGCATCTTCTTACGCTTGTTCGACAACAGAATGTCCCAATCGTCGCCTGAGGTACATAACAACAATGAAAGTAGATAATAGTGTGAGAAGGATCGAGAACGGAAAGATCGTTAAGGAGCATGCAGTTACATGAAAGAGTTGTGAGAAAATTGCTTCCAGGCATTGACAGTTTCCCGTCCAAGTCTTGCTGTGTTTCCAATCGCCAAATGCACGCAAGGCATTATGTGCTGGACATCCATCGTGTTGATACCACATAAGCGTACTGGTTCGTTGCAGCACTACATGCAGGAGAGGAAGAAGAATTCGTCTGAGGATGCTGGCATACGCTGTGCCATTTAGACTACCATTAATGAAATAAGGGCCAATAACTGTAGTACCAAGCATGCCACACCAGACGTTAAATCGACGGTAAATAGAACATTGGACAAGAAATTCGGGTTGGCGAGGATTTGCTGCTGTGCCCGCTGACAGAACTGTACACGATTCTGGAGACCATTCCCATGCAATTCTTGATGTAGGTGTACATGGTAAGGATGGAACCGGTGACGTGTAAGAATAGGATGTACACTGGTCTTGGGAATGCCAGTCTCGTTTTCAAGCTGTCGTGTGCTCACATGCGGATTCATAGCAACGGAAGCGAGAACAGTAACTTCGGCAGCTTCGTCTGTGCGAGTGCTACGGCGATTGTGTTGACGTGGGTTAAAACTTCCCATTTCCTGAAGCGTCGCTACAGGACGAGAAAACATCCGTCGGGAAGGTGGGTTCTTGTCAGGATATCGCTATCTGTACAGTTCTGCTGCCTGCGTGGCATTTCGCCTACCTTCACCAACACCAGCAATAAAAGAAACGTTATGTCGATGCAGTTTATTGGTTCAAATGGTTCATATGGCTCTGAGCACTATGGGACTTAACATCTGTGGTCATCAGTCCCCTAGAACTTAGAACTACTTAAACCTAACTAACATAAGGACATTACACACATCCATGCCCGAGGCAGGATTCGAACCTGCGACCGTAGCGGTCTCGCGGTTCCAGACTGTAGCACCTAGAGCCGCTCGGCCCCTCCGCATCGAGTTCCAATTTATGTCATACAATAAAGTCTACTTTACCATGGCGGTGCTTAAATTTTAAGCTTCTAGGTAAATACAGTTAAAAGATACGGCCATTTATGTCACGTATTCTGATACAAACTCACACTTCAAAACCTATATGCCGGCCGCTGTGGCCGAGCGGTTCTAGGCGTTTCAGTGTGGAACCGAGCGACTGCTACAGTCGCAGGTTCGAATCCTACCTCGGGCATGGATATGTGTGCTGTCCTTAGGTTAGTTAGGTTAAGCAGTTCTAAGTTCTAGGGGACTAATCTCAGATGTTAAGTCCTAGAGTACTCAGAGCCATTTGAACCATTTTTTTTTTCAAAACCTATAGGGTACTTCCTGTTGACCTAAAATCATGAAATCTGCCAAGAAGCAAAGTTTCACATTATACATAAGCAAAGGAAAAAATCCGAAAATTGTGAATTTTTAATTGTATCAAACAAAAAACATCTTTTGTCATTTGTTATGCTACTGTTTCTCTGTCCGTTGAAATTTATGTCCCATACAATGGCCTATGGTCCCTAGGTGGTGTAAAACTTTAAGCTTCTAAGTCAATGCAATCAAAATATACTGCCATTAATGTCATATTTTGATACTCGCAAATTCATGCCTCAGAATCAATATACAAATTTCAAAAAATGAAATCTGGCAACAAGCAAGGTTCCACAGTACAAGCAAAGAAAAAGTACCGAAAATCGTTAATTTCTAATTATATCACACGCAAAATATTTTAGTCGTTCTCGATCGTCTTGAAATTCCCGGGACCGATATCTTGCCAGACCGACATCGCTAACACGAAAAAATCGTTGGGGTTGTCGATTTCAGGGATGGATGAACTATCTGAATACATAATTATGTTTGTAGAGAACCGTCAGTGAACAAGCACTACTCGCAATCATATGGATTTTTTTTTTTCAAATCCCACAATACACGTTTGATGTTCTAAATCTACATGGATACTCTGCAAATCACATTTTAAGTGTCTGGCAGAGGGTTCATCGAACCACCTTCACAATTCTCTATCATTCCAATCTCTTATAGCGCGCGGAAAGAATGAACACCTATATCTTTCCGCACGAGCTCTGATTTCCCTGCGGTAGCGTTCTCGCTTCCCACGCCCGGGTTCCCGGGTTCGATTCCCGGCGGGGTCAGGGATTTTCTCTGCCTCGTGATGGCTGGGTGTTGTGTGCTGTCCTTAGGTTAGTTAGGTTTAAGTAGTTCTAAGTTCTAGGGGACTGATGACCATAGAAGTTAAGTCCCATAGTGCTCAGAGCCATTTGAACCATCTGATTTCCCTTATTTTCTTATGGTGATCGTTTCTTCCTATGTAGGTCGGTGTCAACAAAACATTTTCGCTTTCGGAGGAGAAAGTTGGTGATTGGAATTTCGTGAAAAGATTGCTCCGCAACGAAAAACGCCTTTGTTTTAATGATGGCCATTCCAAATCCTTTATTATTTTAGTGACACTCTCTCCCCTGTTTCACGATAATACTAAACGTGGTGCCCTTCTTTGAACGTTTTCGATGTACTCCATCAGTCCTATCTGGTAGGGATCCCACACAGCGCAGCAGTATTCTAAAAGAGGGTGGACAAGCGTAATGTAGGTAGTCTCCTTCGTAGATCTGTCACATTTTCTAAGTGTCCTGCCAATAAATCGCAGTCTTTGGTTAACCTTCCCCAGAACATTTTCTATGTCTATCTTCGACGACTCTCTGAACGTTTCAGCTTATGATAAACATATTTATCTATTCAGTTTGTAGCTGTCGATTATAGCTGAAATTCAACATGAAAGTGCAGCGACTTCAACTGTGACACTGAGGTGGGCGACAGCTGCTCACAAAACGTAAGGGCTTACTTTGCCTGCAGTGTGGTCTTCTTAGGCAGACGAATAATCTTTAATGTGTAAGGTGGGCAAGTCATTTTGATTTTTGTAAGTTATCGATGTGCACGTCAGAGAGAGAGAGAGAAAGAGAGAGAGAGAGAATAAGTTATATCACTGTTCAACGAACTTTGGTCTCGTCGTGGCACAATCTTTGGCTCTGCGAAGTCATATACATTCTTACTTGAAGTGTGGTGGGTGATGGACGTATTCGGTAGTGCTGTGTTGACGTGAGATTGTATCTGTCAGATGAAGAAATATTTATCGTAAAGGACAGCGAGGATGAATAAGATGTATACCGGGAAGCGAAAAGAACGTAAATTTTGAATAATATTATTATTTTTGAGGAGAAGAAGTTTGACGTAAGAGTCAACACTGCGCTGCTAGGAATGATTGTCAGCTAGTTACCTTGCTCAGAGGCGAGAGAAAGACCACCCCATTTCTCTTATCTTCATTCACGAATTAAGATATTAACTGATTAAGGTGTTTGGTTTTTATATAAATTCTCTGTTAACATTGTACCCTCTTTAAATCATTGTTAAGAATGATATTGTTCAGGCCAATGAGGTGTGTGAAGACCATGCGAAGTTTTACTTTCTTTTTGAACACATACTCCATTCTAAAAGTGTTGTCTTGGAATATCATTTTATATCATTTTATAGGATTTGTTACTTTCTCCATCCAAATGTTTAAAGAAGGTTTACCATTACGCATTACCACATTACAGCATATGGTATGCAACCGTTTGAATATTGTTTGGTAATTTTATTTAAAAAATAGAAATCTAGCTTAGCCACTGGCTACTTGCTGGTTGCAGTTACGCTTTCGAGAAAACTGGAACAATGTTGTCAAGATGCGAGGTAAATGAAAATTTTAATTAGGACCAAGTAACTGTTTTACTTCAGTTGCGCCTTTAATACAAAGACGAGTTGTTTTCAGATCAGTTACAGTTCAGTTCAAATTATGTTGTGTTTGGCGAAAGATTAGCATACAAGTTTAAGTTGGCTGACAGTTTGTGGGTACATAGTTTTGGTAATATATAGATTTTTCATAGAATGGGAGGTAAATCTGGAGTAAGTTTCATACAGAAACGCATAGTGGGGAGCTTATAAATAGTTAAGTACTGGGTGGTTAAAATTAAACTGCAGCTGCTCACAGACATGCATCGTTGGCTGTAATTACCGTATGGCATCAAAAGTGACATATGCTACTGCGCTAATGCGGAACCGATTTACACTCGCAAAAAGTTAGTTTCAATTTTGGCCACCGGATGCAAATCTAAAATGAAGCGCCAAAGAATCTGACACGTAAATAAGTATCCTGTCTGATCACCTGCACCCATCCATGTCCATTGTGCATTCCGACGGACTTGGGCAATTCCAGCAGGACAAGGCGACATTCCACAAGCCCAGAATTGCTACAGAATAGCTCCAGGAACATTCTTCTGATTTTAAACACTTCTGCTGGCCAAGAAACTCAACAGACATGAACATTATTGAGCATATCTGGGATGGCTTGCAACTTGCTATTCAGAAGAGATCTCCATTCCCTCGTATTCTTACGGATTTATGGACAGCCCTACAGGATTCATAGTACCAATTCCCTCCAGCACTGCTTCAGATATTACTCGAAATTATACCACGTCGTGTTGGGGTACTTCTGCGGGACATACACTATATTAGGCAGGTGTACCAGTTTCTTTGGCTCTACAGTGTATAATAAAACCAAGACAATGCCTTTCTCACTTGTTTGACCTTTGCTGTACATCTCCCGTTCATAATCCCTTACATATGGAAACATTTCTATACGTCCTGCTTGCATTCACAGCGCTGGATTAGCCCCTAATGGACAAAAATTCCAACTATTTTTTTCCAGCGTAAATCGGGTCCGCATTAACGCATTAGGATATCTACAAAGCTTAGCTCCCCGAGTAGCTGAACTTTAATTATAATCACTCTGAAATTGTGACCAGCGAAAGGATGCTCCAGCGGAGCACAAAAATGGCGAATATGTTCCTCTTGAAAAGCATTCCGAAAATATCGTTCTTGTGAAACACAACTAGCTCTTTATACTCATGGAGTAATGAGTGCTATCGACAGTTGATGTCAAATTGATTCTGTTGTGTTGGCAGAAGAGCCAACACAGTGTTACTAATGGAGGCCGAAATGCACGCGTTTTAGCTCACGCAGGCTGGCGTGAGGAGGGAAGAACTATACTGACGTGAGTCTGGAACATGGCAAGGAATGAGAATTCAGGAAGCAGTCGTAATTAGTTTGATACTTAACTTTAATCCATTAATGATGAACGTCGCTCTTGTCGGTACATGATTCACAATATTATCTGTTCAGAATTCATTCTAATTACTGAATATGGCGCCTTGCTAGGTCGTAGCAAATGACGTAGCTGAAGGCTAGGCTAAACTGTCGTCTCTGCAAATGAGAGCGTATGTAGACAGTGAACCATCGCTAGCAAAGTCGGCTGTACAACTGGGGCGAGTGCTAGGGAGTCCCTCTAGACTAGACCTGCCGTGTGGCGGCGCTCGGTCTGCAATCACTGATAGTGGCGACACGCGGGTCCGACGTATACTAACGGACCGCGGCCGATTTAAAGGCTACCTCCTAGCAAGTGTGGTGTCTGGCGGTGACACCACAGATTCCATATTTTTAGATTTCCAGAAGGCTTTCGACACCGTTCCTCACGAGCGTCTTCTAGTCAAACTGCGTGCCTGCTACTGAAAGCTCCTAAGAAGCTAGAGATCTTTGCTGATGGACAAACTTGTGGTTGGTACATAATTTCAATTTCAACTGAAGAACAAATTTCATTATGAGATTAACAATATGAAATTTTAATTCAGACCTTTGTCCTCTTAAGAAAATATACAAGTGGCTTTCAAAAATGGCAGAAGCTTCTACTTAAAATTCTACATTATTTACACACGTCAAGTTAATGAATTTAACAAATGTAAAAGCAAACAAATTCAGGATCTTAAAAACTTTGATTTAAATCAGTTGCTAGCTGCATCAACAAATGAAAAGTTCAGCTCTTAAACGATTGGATGAAGTTCTCTTGTAAACATATTCATGAGACAGGTTAACAACACCAACTGAAATACAGCAATAATAGAACGTTTAAGTGAACTGCTTAGTTCGCCAAGGCTCCGTACGGACCCACAGTGATGTTTCTGTCAAGTAGGACGCCAGCGCCACTGCCAGGGAAGCAACGGCTGGATCCTCGCCGCAAGGAAAACTGACCACCGGCCAGACCAGAAACAGCGCTTCCTAAATCTATAAAAAACTAAAACTAAAGTTAGAATACACAATGACAGACCAAATACACACAAAGGAATACTACATTAGTAGAGGACCCAAAGAGGGCGCGAGAGTAAGACGGACATACTCAAGTGGCAATGCCTAATCCTACAAAAGGCCTTTTAAAGCTTATCAGTGGTCACAATGAAACAAAACTCTGCCCTTGATATCATATAAGGTCCAAAACCAAAAGTGGGCAAAGAGCACACATGCTACATCAAATTAATACTACAAGGACCCTTTAAAACAAGCAGTAAAACTCGAATTAGACTCCGCTCCGCGGAAACACCACTTCGAAGCCTTAGCCTTCGTAAGTCCCATACAATATGCCACCGTAAGTTGCACAAATCTTCACAGGTTAACAGCAGGATTCGAATCATACGTAACTTTATGCTTCCAGTTACGCGATGAGAAGACGTCCAGCATGAGATGACGGACCCGCCACTGTTTCGCACGCAAACGCGTCGACTAATCAGCACCGTACAGCCGGCGCGCGGCAAAACGGCCAGGATGGCGAGGACGACGAGGCCCAGGCACAGCGGATACAGACGAGGGCCTGCCTTCAAAACGTGCTGCCTCATTGAACGCCGACCGGAGAGAGAGAGACCCCAGCCACACGGCAAGCCCGAAAACCAAAGGCGGAAGAGTCAGAGATACGAGACCAACCGAGTGTCGATCTCAGTGACTCAAGTGGAGCAAAACTAGCGGCAGTCGCCACGGCTCAGTAATATCCGGCGTGTTATAGGCCCTCTATTGTTCCTGGTATATATCAACGATATAAGAGACAATCTTAGTAGCTGTCAGATTGTTTGCACATGACGCTGTCATTTACCGTCTTGTAAAGTCATCAGATCGCCAAATCGAATTGCAAAATGATTTAGATAATATATCTGTATGGTGCGAAAACTGGAAATTGACCCTGAATAAAGAAAAGTGTGAAGTTGTTCACATGAGTACTAAAAGAAATCAGCTAAATTTCGATTACGCGGTAAGTTACACAAATCTGATGTTTGTAAATTCAACTAAATACTTAGGGACTACAATTACAAATAACCTAAATTGGAACGATCACATAGATAACGTTGTGGGTAGAACAAACCAAAGACTGCGATTCATTGGCAGAACACTTAGAAGGTGCAACAGGTTTGCCAAAGAGACTGCTTACACCACGCTTGTCCGCCCTATTCTGGAGTATTGCTGCGAAGTACTGGATCCGCATCAGGTGGGACTGACGGATAACATCGAAAAAGTGCAAAGAAGGGTGTCTCGTTTTGTATTATCGCGAAATAGGGGAGATAGTGGCACAGCCATGTTACTTAGAGTGGCAATCATTAAAAGAAAGGCGTTTCTCGTTGCGACGGGATCTTCTCATGGAATTTCAATCTCCAGTTTTCTCCTCCGATTGCGAAAACATTCTATTGGCACGCACTTACATAGGGAGAAATGATCGTCACGGTAAAATAAGAGAAATTAGGGCTCGCACAGAAAAAAATTGCTTGTTTTTCTCGCGCCCCGTTCGAGAGTGGAACGGTAGAGAGACAGTTTGAAGGTCGTTCATTGAACTCTCTGCCAGGCACTTTATTATGAGTATCAGAGTAATCATGGAGATGTAGATGAAGATGTAGATGTATCTGACAGAAAAGTGGGAACCAGCTGTCTTTCGTTTGATCCTCATTCCGCCTTCCTTACCAAAGATTTTGGCGTTCCGAGGTATTCTCGCTATCTTAACACAGAACATCCTAAATCCTTTTACTCAGTCTCTCTTTGCATTTAAGCCTTCATACACAGCATCTCTCTCTCGCTGCTAATGTCTGCATGTGTCTGTCTCCCACCGACTCGCTTCGCTGGGTAGCCGCGCGATCTCATGCGCCTTGCCACGGTTCGCGAGGCTCCCCCGTCGGAGTTTCAAGTCCTGCCTTGGGCATGGGTGTGTGTGTGTTGTGCTTAGCGTAAGTTAATTTAAGTTAGATTAAGTAGTGAGTAAGCCTAAGGACAGATGACCTCAGCAGTTGGAACGTACCAGAAATTTCCAATTTCCCACCATCTCTTTTGTCTCCCATTGCTTTACAATGTATACCACCGCAACCATTTCTTCTCCCGTCTACACTGTCTCTTTTTATCTTTCTTTCCGACTGCGACAGTCTATGCCATACTTTGGCAGCTCAAAAATTCTGTGTAGGTCGAACTTGTTTTGAACCCGACACCCACTTGTTTAAAATTTCGAGCCTATATATACAAGTTAAAGTTCGCTACAGGCCTCTTTCTTTTGCTCCCACTGCTTCCATCCCCACTGATCTCTCTTTCTCTTTCGCTGCCAATTTTTCTCTCCCACCGTCATTCTCTCCTCTCACTTTCCTCCCACTGGCACTGTCTACTGTCTCTTTCACCGTCGCTATTTCTCTGCTACTGTCTTTCAGCATAATATAGTACGAGGAAGCGGTATGAGGAGTGAGGCAATTGGTTCCCGACTTTTCTGTCAGAGTCTTTTGGAGAGGAACATATTCGCCTTTTTTGTGCTTCGGCAGGAGCGTGTTTCCGCTGGTTCCCGTCTTTCCCCTGCTATAGCATGTTGTGCTGATTATATAAAACTAATTGCGTAGCTCAGTCAGGTTTATACAGTTCTCCACATTTATAAGCTTTGACACATATAAGCAACAATTAAGTACACATGATGTAAGGCTAACAAAAAACCGTTTCCGTAACACTTTTCCGGATACTTTGCTCATCGATCGCAAGTCACAGAAAACGACCGGCTCATGATTTGTATCCTGAAAAAGTAAAAATGTTATTACTAATTTAGCAATCTTCTTAGCATAATTTTTGACAGTCATATTAAGTTCTTTTAACACCCTTTTTAGCCGATTGCAGTAGGACTCTGTGCATATTTGTATTGTCGTGAAGTTCCTATTATACGGAGACAGCGCATCATAAACTTTTATTTGTGAAAAAAAAAATGCTGACTGGAGACAGTTCGGTGGCCACACAACCCTTAAAATGACAGAAGAACCTTCCCCACGTGTTCACTACATCAGACCGGATATTATGTGCAAATTTTACGTGCTTGTGCACAGTAACTTTGAACCTCTGGATCTCGGTAACGGATAATGATGTCGGATAAATTTCAAAGTTCCCCGAGAATATCATCTTAAGAATGTATGGACTGTTAAGCCAGACGGGTGCTCTGTACTCTGCTGCTGACTACACCAAACCGAATACAAAGTAGAGAAGTGGCCACCCCATTTATTACTTATCATATGGCAATACTTATACACTCGCCTGGGTAGCCGAGCGCGCTAACGCGCTGCTTCCTGGACTCGGGTAGGCGTGCCAGCCCCGGATCGAATCCGTCCGGCGGATTACCGACGAGGGCCGGTGTGCCGGCCAGCCTGGATGTGGTTTTTAGGCGGTTTTCCACATCCCGCTACGTGAATACCGGGCTGGTCCCCACGTCCCGCCTGCAGGCAGTTGGGATACACTAATAACTTCCCGGGGGGTACAGGGTGGCGGCAGGAAGGGCATCTGACCACCCCTGCAACTAACATTGCCACATCCGATTAACCATGCCGACCCTGTGTATCCGTAGGAAAAACGGCACAAGCAAAAGAAAGAAAGAAATGGCAATACATACACAAAAATTACAAAACTACTTCACGTCAACATTTAAGCACAGCTCTCCAACATAAAATAACACAAATGCCAACAGATATATTTGGATATCGAGGCCATTTACGTATTTTATAACATCATTCGTCCCTGTGAGGAAATCTTCGAAAGGACCCTAGTAGGCACGTGCGGGACATGTCGATACAACGTGAGCAACTGTATGTCGTTCCTCACCGCAGTCACATGGTGGTGATGAAGATTTGCCCCACTTGTAGAGAGTGTCTGCACATCGTCCATGGCCCGATCGGAGGCAGTTCAAGGTAATCCAAACTGCTGGAGCCTGCTCGAATGCAAGAGGATTCTTCTGGATGCAAGGCAGCTTCAGGCAATGTGGCGAACGGTTTTGTTGCCAGCAGCGTTTCCATTCATCGATGATATTGAATTTAATTTTCATGAGAGCGCTAGCTGTGATGAGAGTGAGATGTCTCGATCTTAGTCTTTCTCACTTCTCAGAAAATACGTCGTCCATTACTGGAAGGTCGGTGTCATTAGCAATCTTCTGATACTCACGCAGTAGCGCGCTCTTCCGTCTGTTGTCAGGAGGTGGGATGTGACTCAGGATAGGTAGCCACTACATGAGACTAGATCGTATTGACCAACAAACAATGCGTATGGCGTCGTTAAGGTGCACGTCTATCTTTTTTACGCGTGGACTGTTAAGCCAGACAGGTGCTCTGTATTCTGCTGCTGAGTACACCAAATCGAGTGCTGACACCCAGAGAGTGTCTGATGACGGGTACACAATGAGGACCGCAGAGTTCACGGAGAACGTCGTTTCCTGTTTTGAGCTAAGCACATGTTCGTGTCAAGTGTATATGTACATATATTAACATCGGGTCCCTATGGTAAGTCATTATTAAGCACTTTTGGGCAGCTAGTGTCTTTTTCTTAAGTTACTGTAAATGTCCTTCCTATTAACATGTTGTCAATTAGTTTTTTATCCATTTGCATGAGACAAAGTTGCAATAATTTATAAAGCAGTCCATGCCTCCAAACTGTGCCATATGCTGCACTTAGATCAACGATAGCAGCTGATGTGTGCTGCTTCATTTGGTATCCTGCTACAATAAATGTTGTTGAAGATAAGTCTTGATTAGTGCAGCTCCACCCTGGTCAGAATCCAGCTTGCTCAATACAAAGGTTCTGAAAGATTACTGGACTAATCCGATTATAAACAACTCCTTGAAGGAACTTATAGTGCTCAATAGTGGGATTGGACGGTAGTTCTTAGGCTGGTCTGATGCCTTGCGTATTGCTATGGTTTTGGATTGCTTCATTTTTTTATGGGATTGAACCAGATATCATAATGACCGAGAAGTAATCCGCCATCCATCCTTTTGCGTAGTTTCCAATGTGCAGAAGAAGTTCTGGGTGGATTCCGTCACTTCCCAGTGCCTTTGCCGGTTTTAGAGTTCTAAGAGCCGCAGAAATTTCAAGCATAGAGGAAATTCTTGAGAAGTCATATTGTCCATTAGTGTTCTTTTTCCGCAATGTAAGTTATTTGTTTTATTCCTTGGTGCTCCTGATGTGGACAGTAAATGTGATGCAATCCTATTAGCTGAAATATGGCTCTTGTTCCTCGTGTTCTTTTGTTTCCAGCTTCCTTAGAATGTCCATGCTTTTCTGCTTGGTGTTTGAACACTGACTCAGCAATCTCTGTTTGGCTGTAGGTTCTGCGCTATTTCCAGACCCCCTTTTTAGAAATTCATATTGTTTCTCAGTAGTTTCATTCCAACCAGGAATATACTGATTCCAATAGCTCAACGTTTTGCTTTTGGGGGAATCCAACCAAGATATTTGTCCAGTTTTTTAGCAAATACATCCCACTTTGCTTTCCTGAAGTTCCATGTAGGTCGTAGAAATGATCAAACGAGTGACATATTTGTCCCTGTTTCAATTAAGATTGGACTGTGTTGTCTGTGTGGGAAGACTTGTAATACGAACGACGAACTTTGGAGAGGTAATTCATTTTCATTAGCTGTTACATAGATCGGGATTATACTTCTCTCTCCAAGCTGCTGATACGAATGTTCTGTGATCCTTTCCATCAAACACCAAATATCTTCTGCCCAATTTACAATGGCTTTACAACTTTCATCCCCTTCTTTATGCCTCCATCGAGTATGGTGGCTGTTAATATCTCCGAGGTATATGGCGGGGTGTTGTGATACGCGGATGATCTGGGGAGGCCAATAGATAGCTTGGGGGGGGGGGGGGTTGTGTACATTAACTACTGTTAGTTCTCCTATTTTCATATTCTTACTGCAACTTCGTGAATGTCATTGAGATCAGATGCAGAGCATAGTTGTGCATTCTTGATTAACGATCGTATGTATGTTGCCACTCGACAAACGTGATGGTTCGTTTGCTCCTAATAATTCAAATGGCTCAAATGGCTCTGAGCACTATGGGACTTAACATCTGTGGTCATCAGTCCCCTAGAACTTAGAACTACTTAAACCTAACTAACCTAAGGACATCACACACATCCATGCCCGAGGCAGGATTCGAACCTGCGACCGTAGCATAATAATTCAAAGCCACGAATTTTTCTTTTCGGATTCATTTGCCCTTGACTTTCGCTATGTGTTTTCTGCACCACAACAACAACAACATTTATGTTATATTTTGATAAAATCTTCTGTAAGACATGACATTTTGATTTACTTATGTCTTCATTGTTGCTTTGACATATCTTGATAATTGGTTCAAAATTTATAGCTGGAGGCCCCTGAGAGGAACCTTGCGAGTCCACGTCTTGTGACAAGCTATTTTTGCCAAGTGATCTGTGAGATTGTCTGGCTGCCTCTACTTCTTGGCTTTAGATTGTGGCCTCGAAGTGACTGTTCTTACACCGCCCAGAGGACACGGGTGACTTAGAGTATGTCACGGGTGCGAACAGTCATTGTCGCCATAATTAGTACTCTTCGTACCCAAAAATCATAGTTTTTTGGGTCCTCTCAGGGACCGTCCATGAACAAATGGTGCTTTTATTAGGCGCCAAATGTCCACTCGAGACTACACATAATGCAAAAGAACCATCTGATTTGCTCAATTTGTCTGTGTTGGAGGAGGCATGTTACGTTTAAATTTTATTCCGTTCTTCCGATAGGTATGCAAACGGTCGCTAGCCCAAGCGTTATCCACAACACTTGGCCCATTATCTCTGTGAGTAACAGGACCCGAGATATGATCCCCTGAAAAATGGCCTTCTCGTGCGCGCCTTTTTGTACTGTCGTACGCTACCGGTGTTGAGCAGATTTCGATCTTTCGTCTGTTGTTATTTTGAATTATATGAAAGAAGATCAACTGTTCCACAGCTGCACATCGCCAGATGATGCCCAAGGGTATCCGCGTTTGAGAGACCTTCCACCGTTTGCTGCAAAGCAGCACTTTATAATGACGATTTAACTGCCCTTTGACTATGCCAACAACGAGCATGAAGTCGATCATCTCAAGAACTGATGTGAATTTAACTACTCATTACATTAGAAATTGTAAATTTCTTTGTTTCATGTTGAAAATTGAGAGAACTTTCAATTCACAACATAAACTGAAACTTCTCTGCTTTCTCCTGATCTGTACATTCTTAATAATGACAGAATACCAATCGGTATTTAAATATGTTTTAATTCGTGCTTTGTGAACAAAACATAATAATAAAAAAAAAGCTTGAACGAAAAGGCCAAATGTTTTGTGAAATCATTTGTCAAAAAGTAAAATATAAAATGGATTAGAGAAACATTTGATAGCTTTTGAATTATGCTTGAAATCGTGTTCAGCATATGAGATACCAATTGACAATGTAAAGCTCAATGGCTAACTCATAAGGTTAAAGTGTACTAAAGGATATTTCCTGGCGGATTACGCAGACAAAACACGCTGTTGTTGTGTGGCGTTGACATATCTCTGTCATCTGTGGCAGAACACGTAGAAAAGTTCCTTCAATTCTTCTGTCTCAAAAATGCTCCAATAGAGAGTCTTTCAAAAACCAGGAACGAGAATGCTTGTGGCGTAAGACGTAACGTCTCACTTACAAGTACTGTCGTCGTCACTATTTTTGCTCACTCAGTTTATCCGGTGAAAAAAGTTCATGACTTCGAGAATAGTTCAAAGATGCATCAAATGTTTCTGCAATCTATTTTAACACTTACCTTTACAAAAATGGAAGTAGCTGCATGAACACCAAGAGAAATGGAAGACCAGTACTAAGCAATGAAGAGGAAGCTGCAAGATAGGCGTACAGAAGGGCTATACCAGGGAAATGAAGGCAATATTGTAGAAAAGGAAGAGGATGCAGATGAGATGAAAGGTATGATACCTCGAGAAGAATTTGACAGAGCACTCAGAGACCTAAGTCGAACAAGGCCCCTTGAAACTATCAGTGTCCCTGGGAGATTAAGTCATAGCAGAACTATTCCAAATAATGTGCAAAATATACAAGACAGATGAAATACCCTCACACTTCAAGAAAAATGCAGTCGTACCGACTCCAAATAAAGTCGGTGCTGATAGGTGTGAATATTACCGAAATGACATTTTAATAAGGCATCGGTGCAAAATAGCGAAACGAATTATTTACAGAATAATCGAAAAACTAGTATAAGATGAACTTCAGCACACCTAACACGAGGGTAATGGAATGAAGTCGAATTAAATCTCGCGATCCACAGGGAATTTCATGATGAAGCGAAACATTAAAAGCTGTAGATGAGTTTTGTTATCTAGGCAGGAAAACAATAATAATGTCGATTAAAGACATGAAATCTGAAAATGAGTCCGTGATCGTGTTGTGGCACTTTATTTTTATAGGTCCGTCTTGATCAGACAAAGTTCCACACTTTACTGTTACCGGTTTCGGCTACTGACATATTTAGATCTGTTACAAACAAGAAAATTGTTGTAACCAGCTAATTTCAATTTGCTGAAGCTGTATCAGTAAAAGGCCTGGTGCCACATAAAAAAAGTTCCGCCACAGGAAAACAAGAACTTCATACAAAGGAGCCACCGAGTTCCCACTTCGGATCTGTTATCGACTGTCGACTTCTTAATTAATAATCACTATTTAGCTAATTACCTTACACTTACGGTTATGGTATAATTGTTTTGTCATGCTGGAAGATTTCGATTTATAGAAGTGATTTTATTTTTAAACTTTTTGCACTGGTTTTTGCACAACTGTGTGTTTTACTTTGCCAGGCTAGGAGCTTCCCATTATTACTACATCCACTTTTTATGTGGACGTTAAGTATGGATGTAATTCCACATATTGTATGTCAGTACTTGTTTTATTATCAGACGCTCATTTTGCCGTGTGAGGCAATGTTATTTAAATACTAGGCATACTGCATATTAGCTCTTAAATTTGCGACACGTGTAACTCATGTACCGTACCCTCTGTTGGCCTCAGTTATTTGCAAAAGTACCAGACACTTCTAGGTCATTACCAGCACTTACTGTGTGCCAACACGTATAATTTGACGTTGATACCTACGTCAGAATACTTTATGGTACGTGTGGCTGGTATTCATGGCTGTCAAATATGCACATACTTTTTATTTTTCATGTGTAGCACCAGGATTTTCATAGATTTAGCTTGACTTTGCTAAGTACACTACTGTTTTTATTTGTAACAGATCTGAAGAGGGCAGTAGCCGAAAGTAATGAAGTATGAAAGTTTGTGTGATCAAGATGGACCTATGAAAATAAAATAGAATGATGATGGCCGAATTAAAATGTAGACCGGGGCAATAGCAAGGAAATTTCGAAATTTGTGGTAAATTCTTATGGGACCAAACTGCTGAGGTCGTCGGTCCGTAGGCTTACAAACTAATTAATCTAACTTGAACTAACTTACGCAAAGGACAACACACACATCCATACCCGAGCGAGGACTCGAACCTCCGACGGGGGAATCCGCGCGAACCGTGACAAAGAGGCTCAGACCATGCCTCTACACCGCGCTGCCGGGCAATGGCAAGCAAAGAGTTTCTCGAGAAAAGATATTTTGTTAATATCGAATGCATATTTATATGTTAGGAACTATATGTATATAATGCAGCCTTGTATGATAGTCAAACGTGGGCGATATGCAGTACACATAAGGGAAAATAATAGCTTTTGAACTGTGATCCTGCAGAAGAATGTTGACGATTGGATGGGTAGAACAAGTAACCTATGAGGAGGTACTGAACAGAATTAGGAAGAAAAATATTTGTGGTACAGCTTGACTAAAATAATGGATCGGCTGACGGAACACATTATGAGACATCATGGAATCAGTAGATCATTTTTGTAGGGAAGTGTGAGGAGGAAACATTGTAAAGGAAGACCAAGAGATGAATACAGTAGACAGGTTCAAAAGGATATAGGCTGCGGTAGTTATTAGAAGATGAAGAGGATCGCCGAGAATAGAATGGCGTGGAGATGGTTCAAATGGCTCTGAGCGCTATGGGACTTAACTTCTGAGGCCTTAGAACTACTTAAACCTAACTAACCTAAGGACATCACACACATCCATGCCCGAGGCAGGATTGGAACCTGCGACCGTAGCGGTCGCGCAGCTCCAGACTGTAGCGCCTAGAACCGCTCGGCCACTCCGGCCGGCTAGCGTGGAGAGCTGCATCAAATCAGTCTTCTGACTGAAAACCACAAGAACACTAACAACAGCAGTAAGTTATATACATTAATGAATATACTTTACCTGTAGTAAATTAGAAAACTGTGTTGGCCACTTCACTGGTGCGCCACTACCACATACCATTATGTTATCTCCCACAAATAAATAAAATTAAGGTGCTCCTATGGTAAATTTTGTCCAGTGCATTACAGAATATCTTGACCCACGCAATCGACCCTGGAGAACACGAATTGAAAAATATCTAAATTTGATTGTTCAGCTAAAAATTTAACCAATGTACGCTCTTTTCAGTGTAACTCTTTGTGACTGAGGTAGTCATCAAAATCATCATCATCATCATCATCGTCGTGAGCAGCAACAGCAGCCATGTGACGTCCACTGCCGGATGTAGACGCCCTGTACACGTTCCAGTGCACTGCTGTCTACAGCTGCACACGTCTATGCTATTTTTGCATGATTTCTAACGTAATCGACTCACCTAGCGTCTCGTGGGAGTCTTGGTCTTTCCTTACTTTTTCTAGTCCAGCACAGGTTTTCCTTGAGCTGTGTACCTAACCTGAAGTTTTAAATTTCGTGTTTTAAAAAAATAACTCACTCCTCGAACAGAGAGTTCGAGTTTGAAAAAAATAACTCACTCAAGAGAATCGCAAAGACATACCACCGTGTTTGACTGTCGCACAGGCACCCGCGTGGAGGACAGAGAAATATGCATAAGCGTTGAAAAACAACGGAGAGAGTTGAAAGCAAATAAGTCGTCAGGTCCAGACGAAATCCCAATTCGGTTTCACAGAGAATACTCTGCGAGAATGGCCCCTTTCTTAGCTTGTATTTATCTTGAACCTTTCGCCTAGGGCTAAGTTCCATGCGACTGGAAAAAAGCGCAGGTTACTTATGTATATAAGATGGGTAGAAGAACGGATCAGCAGAATTATGTGCAAATATTCTTAACATAGGTTTGCGAATACAATAAGTTTTCTTGAAACACAAAAGCTTCTGTCAGCAAATCGGCACGGATATAGAAAGCAACCGCTCGTGCGAGACTCATCTTGCCATTTTCTTCCCTGACATCCGCCAAACAGTGAATGAAGCGCGACAGGCAGATGCGACGTTCCCAGATGTCCGGGAAGCGTTCGACCAGTGCTCCACTGCAGACTGTTAACGAGGACACGAAAATACGGAAAATGTTCTCAGGTACTTAAGCGCCTCGAAAACTTCTTAAAAAAATAGAACACAGTACATTGTCCTCGAAGGCGACTGTTAATCAGAGACAGGGATGTCGTCAGCGAGTGACCTTGGGAAGTGTGACAGGTGTAGTGATTAGCAGCTTGGTCTAAATATACACTCCTGGAAATGGAAAAAAGAACACATTGACACCGGTGTGTCAGACCCACCATACTTGCTCCGGACACTGCGAGAGGGCTGTACAAGCAATGATCACACACACGGCACAGCGGACACACCAGGAACCGCGGTGTTGGCCGTCGAATGGCGCTAGCTGCGCAGCATTTGTGCACCGCCGCCGTCAGTGTCAGCCAGTTTGCCGTGGCATACGGAGCTCCATCGCAGTCTTTAACACTGGTAGCATGCCGCGACAGCGTGGACGTGAACCGTATGTGCAGTTGACGGACTTTGAGCGAGGGCGTATAGTGGGCATGCGGGAGGCCGGGTGGACGTACCGCCGAATTGCTCAACACGTGGGGCGTGAGGTCTCCACAGTACATCGATGTTGTCGCCAGTGGTCGGCGGAAGGCGCACGTGCCCGTCGACCTGGGACCGGACCGCAGCGAAGCACGGATGCACGCCAAGACCGTAGGATCCTACGCAGTGCCGTAGGGGACCGCACCGCCACTTCCCAGCAAATGAGGGACACTGTTGCTCCTGGGGTATCGGCGAGGACCATTCGCAACCGTCTCCATGAAGCTGGGCTACGGTCCCGCACACCGTTAGGCCGTCTTCCGCTCACGCCCCAACATCGTGCAGACCGCCTCCAGTGGTGTCGCGACAGGCGTGAATGGAGGGACGAATGGAGACGTGTCGTCTTCAGCGATGAGAGTCGCTTCTGCCTTGGTGCCAATGATGGTCTATGCGTGTTTGGCGCCGTGCAGGTGAGCGCCACAATCAGGACTGCATACGACCGAGGCACACAGGGCCAACACCCGGCATCATGGTGTGGGGAGCGATCTCCTACACTGGCCGTACACCACTGGTGATCGTCGAGGGGACACTGAATAGTGCACGGTACATCCAAACCGTCATTGAACCCATCGTTCTACCATTCCTAGACTGGCGAGGGAACTTGCTGTTCCAACAGGACAATGCACGTCTACATGTATCCCGTGCCACCCAACGTGCTCTAGAAGGTGTAAGTCAACTACCCTGGCCAGCAAGATCTCCGGATCTGTCCCCCATTGAGCATGTTTGGGACTGGATGAAGCGTCGTCTCACGCGGTCTGCACGTCCAGCACGAACGCTGGTCCAACTGAGGCGCCAGGTGGAAATGGCATGGCAAGCCGTTCCACAGGACTACATCCAGCATCTCTACGATCGTCTCCATGGGAGAATAGCAGCCTGCATTGCTGCGAAAGGTGGATATACACTGTACTAGTGCCGACATTGTGCATGCTCTGTTGCCTATGTCTATGTGCCTGTGGGTCTGTCAGTGTGATCATGTGATGTATCTGACCCCAGGAATGTGTCAATAAAGTTTCCCCTTCCTGGGACAATGAATTCACGGTGTTGTTATTTCAATTTCCAGGAGTGTACATAAGAGGCAGTCACACGACAAGAAGACAGATAGAGAAAAAATAAGTAAACTTTCACAAGCTGCGACATCGTCGCGAAAAACACAGTGACCCGTATATGTAATAAGTTTCCTTTAATTTACGTCTATGGTCACAAACTTTTTTTTTAACAGATTACCGGTTTCGGTCTTTAATGACCATCATCACATCTGTTGCATAAAAACAAAGTCCTAATGTACTGGCATCGTCAAATGTTAAATGCCAGTATGACTGCAGTACATTAGGACTTTGTTTTTATGCAACAGGTCTGATGATGGTCATTAAAGACCGAAACCGGTAATGTGTTAACAAAAAGTTTGTGACCACAGACGTAAATTAAAGGAAACTTAATAAGTAAACTGTTTCTTCTGCAACGACACAGACCATTTCCGGCCTCTACGCGTCAGGATGGGCGACAAAAATGGTGAGGGAGAAGGCAGATTCATGCCCGAGCCTGCAGTTAGACACTGGTAGTGCCGGCAGGTGTTTACTCGAGCAGCCTTACTCAGCACTCCGGCCGGCCTCAGAGCCGCACTGTGCAGAATGCACTGAAGCCCCGATCACGCCTGTGGCATCCGTTGTTCTGGGAATCAGCCGGCAACTACCGCTGTGCAGTGGCGAAGAAAGAGCGCGGCCGGCCGTGATCTTCCGCAGTTGTGCCAGACAGGCACCCCCGCACACACACACGTGGTCGCCATGTCGGGCGCTTTGGTGGGACAGCCGACGCCAGTTGTTCGATGCGGAGCAGCAGTGCCCAGTCAACCCCGAGGGTCGACCGGCGATGGGCGAATACGTCCAGGGGGCTAGGAGGCCGCGAGGGCACGCCTCTCCAGCCCGGCAGCAGACGGCTGTCCGTCCCTCAGAGGACAGTGGCTGGCTGAGCACCGGCTACCTGCATCGGTCGAGTTTCCCCAGGCCTCATAACCTCCACGTCATAGTTATGGTACGCCTAGTGCCGGAACTCGATGAGTTAATCAGAGGACAGGCGACCAGTCGGTCTTCATTACCTAGTGTTAGCCGCGGTTTCTCTGAAACTCAAAAGCCCGTCTTTTTCTCTGGTTCAAGACGCAGATACAATAGCGGCACCACTGATTGCTTTAAGTCCCCAACCACCATTATTTACGCCTTTATAGCTATTCTTCTGATGCAGTCCTAGAGTGGGAGGGATGAGTAGATTGCCATTTACTTGTCCAGTCAGCTTTTCCTAGCTCGGTCTGCCCCTAGCACGGGTTGCTAGGCTCGGTTAAATTAGCAGTGTGTATGTTTCTGAAAGCACGCAAGGGCACTGAGTTACAGAATATCGTTTCCCTCCTGGTCGCACTGTGCTGCGGCATTAGCGGTTCTGTGCACTTTGGCCTTCACCCCGCCTGTCCAGAGCGTTTTGATGTAATTTCAACACTACTGATCAGTAGATTGCTTGATTAGGACACCAACCGCACTGGCCTCTACTGCCTGGCTGCGGCTGGAAAAATCCTTGGAACATTTACAATGTGCCGGGTGATCAAAAAGTCAGTATAAATTTGAAAACTTAATAAACCACGGAATAATGTAGATAGAGAAGTAAAAATTGACACACATGCTTGGAATGACTTGGGGTTTTATTAGAACAAAAAAAAAAAAAAACACCCCATATTGCTAGACGCGTGAAAGATCTCTTGCGCGCGTCGTTTGGTTGATGATCGTGTGCTCAGCCGCCACTTTCGTCATGCTTCGCCTCCCAGGTCCCCAGACCTCAGTCCGTGCGATTATTGGCTTTGGGGTTACCTGAAGTCGCAAGTGTATCGTGATCGACCGACATCTCTAGGGATGCTGAAAGACAACATCCGACGCCAATGCCTCACCACAACTGCGGACATGCTTTACAGTGCTGTTCACAACATTATTCCTCGACTACAGCTATTGTTGAGGAATGATGGTGGACATATTGAGCATTTCCTGTAAATAACATCATCTCTGCCTTGTCTTACTTTGTTATGCTAATTATTGCTATTCTGATCAGATGAAGCGCCATCTGTCGGACATTTTTTGAACGTTTGTATTTTTTGGTTCTAATAAAACCCCATGTCATTCCAAGCATGTGTGTCAATTTGTACCTCTCTATCTACATTATTCCGTGATTTATTCAGTTTTCAAATTTATACTGTCTTTTTGATCACGCAGTACATGACGAACTACTTTGGGGCGCTGCATTTCTTTCAAGCGCTGTCGCCATACCTGTTAGTAGAAAAACTGGTAAGAGCTTTCATGGAAAAATGTTTGCTTTTGGCTATGGATCTATGGTCGTACCCAGACGTGCAGTTCTTAATCAGAAGCCACTCAAATGACAGGAACATCTTTCTTCAGGATTCCAAAAATATGAAAGTCCCATGGGTAGAGAATGGGATTGTATGGGCGAAAAATACGAAGGAATAATTTCATTCATGTTTAATTGTATGTAGGAGCATTCGCTCACAGACAAAATCTATTTCAGTAATTGATCTCCTACAAGGAAAATGACGGAAAATGAAACAAGGAAAGTAACTACTGAACTATAGCTCTAAACTGTATACTAACTGAAAGTATTACATGCTGAAATCTTGACTCGAAGCCTAATTCCAAACTGTAACAGTGAACTCAATGAAAATACAATGCCATACAGGATGGCCACCAGAAAAGTGTCTGTGTGTCAACAGATTTCAGGAGGTCTGTTTTTGCTGAGGGGAGAGGATAGTTAATATCATTACCTGTCTTGCTATTTGCAGTCCTACGTGGTTGAAAGGAACGGAACACCTCTCTCACACCCTGCGTTCTCTCTTACTCTACAATTACCAGGTTTCTGTAACACTGGTATACTTCATGCAAGGTGGAGCTGATTCATACATCCACTCATTCACGAGGGTTTACAGAATGGAAGGTGGATTAAAAGCTATCAAAACATAATAAATAAATACATTATTTTACCCGTCCTTCCATTCCTCATCGCAGTAACAGTGAGATTCAGTGTCCATAACGTAGGTCATAAATCAAAATAAGATTTGCATCACCCCGGTTTCCAGAACTCCTAAACAAAGACGTTGACTGTGGATACTGTATCACAGACGCAGTCCCTTTGGTTGTTCAGAGTTGTCACTAAACCCGCCCAAAGATGTAAACAACCATGCATGAGTAGAGCCTATTAGTCGGAGGGGGCCCGACAGCCGATCAGTTACAGTCATTCCGCCAGGAAGGCGGTACACGGCTCGTGTTGTCTGTAGTTAAACCATGCCGAGACGGTCAACACCGCGGTTCGATCGCGTCCGCATTTTTACTTAGTGCCAGGAAGGGTTCTCAACAAGGGAAGTGTCCAGGCGTCTCAGAGTGAACCAAAGCGATGTTGTTCGGACATGGAGGAGATACTGAGAGACAGTAACTGCCGATGACATGCCTCACTGAGGCTGTCCAGGGGCGTCAACTGCAATGGATGACCGCTACCTACGGATTATGGCTCGAAGGAACCCTAACAGCAACCCCACCACGTTGAATAATACTTTACGAGCAGCTACAGGATGTCGTGTTACGACTCAAACTGTGCGCAGTAGGCTGCATAATGCCCAACTTCACTCCAGACGTCCATGTCGAGGCCAAGCTTGGCAACCACGATACCATACAACGCGGTACAGATGGGCCCAACAACATGCCGAATGGACCGCACAGGATTGGCATTACGTTCTCTTCACCGTTGAGTGACGCATATGCTTTCAACGAGACAATCGTAGGAGTTGTGTTTGGAGGCAACCCGGTCAGGCTGAACGCCTTAGACACATTGTCCAGCGAGTGCAGCAGGGTGGAGGTTCCGTGACTGCTGTACGATACGTGAATGCCATCCTCCGACCGATAGTGCGACCATATCGGCAGCATATTGGCGAGGCATTCGTCTTAATAGACGACAGTTCGCGACACCATCGTGCAAATTTTGTGAATGGCTTCCTTCAGGATAACGACAGCGCACCATTAGAGTGCCAATACTATCGAAAATGCCTGGGATGGATTGGAAAGGGCTGTTTATGGACGGCGTGACTCAGAAACCACTAGCCGTTGAAGAGTGTTACAATCTGAACCAACATTGCCTTGATGAACTTCTGGACAGTATGGCACGGCGAATACAGGCATGCATCAGTGCAAGAGGACGTGCTACTGGGCATTCGAGGTACCGGTGTGCACAGCCGTCTGAACCACCATCTCCGAAGGTCTCGCTGTGTGGTCGTACAACATGCAATGTGTGGTTTTCCTGAGCAATAAAAAGGGCGGATATGATGTTTATGTTGATCTCTATTCCAATTTTCTGTACAGGTTCCGGAACTCTCGAACGGAGGTGACACAAAACCTTTTTGATGTGTGTATAACTTATTTGGAGATGCCACACAGAAGAATGTATGAAGTGGAACTGAGAGTGCTGTTCTATCACACCTGGCCTAAGGAGTAAGTCTGAGGTGGGATATGTTTTCGTTTGAAAGGCACGCACACGTATATTTATTCTTTTCCTGTTTATATTCAGGTACGCGGAAAAGGCCTTAGGCTCATGGCACTCGGATGAGGTGTAACGCATTTATTTTGAGTATAATAAGTTGTGAAATTACATACAGTCAAACTTCATGTGTACACATAGAATTAGTGAAACACATAAGAATACACATTCTGTACAAATTAAAATGAACTACAAACTTCAATAAGTGTTACTCATGTGAATCAAGAAAAAAAAATTTAACGTGGAAACATATACTTATAATACCTTCAACAGAAATTGTGACATGATAACCACAAGATATTTATTGATAAAACCCCCAATAAACAAAGAACTTGTTTTGCCAAGAGAAACGATGTTATTGTATCAGAAAAGGCAACGATAATAAGAACTACTTAAATTTATCTTGTAGTTAATTTTTAAGAAACACACATCCACAATTGTAAGTAGATGGACAAAGGGATAGTCTATGCTATCACAGGTCTGTGTGCTGTATCGAGTGGAATGATCGATTTTCCCGCCACCAGAGATACTTAGCGAGTCAAATGCTATGCTGCGCCACAAGAGAGCAGATGGCATGGGTACTTGATGGACGCAAGCGCCATTGCGGCTGTGGTGGGGACAGGCTGGCGGTACGTCCTCAGAGCTTCGCCTGGGGCAGGTGGGGGCAGCGGCTGAGGTTTCCATAACGGTGCGCTGGGCTTGAAGCCGTCAGAACAGATAAGTTCCTGGATTGACAGAAAGAAGGCAGTTGTCGGCAGAACCAAGTCCAAGGGTTAAAGAAACGGGTGTGCAGGACGTTCACCAGACGGGGTGCGAAACGATGACCAGCATGTGGCAGCGCTGCAATGTGGACAACAACCTTGCGGGCTAGTTGCCATCTTCCCCGGATGGACATCTTTGTTTTTATTAGTCATCAATGACTGGTTTGATGCGGCCCGTCACGAACTCCTTTCCTGTGCAAACCTTTTCACCTCACTGTGCGAACCTTTTCATCTCAGAGTAGCACTTACAACCTACGTCCTCTATTATTTGCTAGATGTATTCCAATCTCTGTCTGGCTCTACAGCTGCCTCTAGAACCATGGAGGTTATTCCTTGGTGTCTTAACAGGTGAGCTACCATTCCCTCCCTTCTTTATATCAGTGCTTTCCATATATTTCTTTCCTCGCCGATTGTGCAGAGAACCTCGTCATTCCTTACCTTATCAGTCCTCCTGATTTTCAGCTTCCTTCTAAAGCACCACGTCTCAAATGCTTCTACTCTCTGCTGCTCTGGCTCTTCCACAGTCCATGTCTCACTACCACACAATCCTGTGCTCCAAACGCACAGTCACAGACATTTCTCCCCCAAATTAGGACCTATGTTTGCCACTAGTAAACTTCTCTGGGACATGAATTCACTTTTTGTCAGTGCTAGTCTGCTTTGATGTCCTCCTTGCTCCGTTCGTCATAGGTTATTACGCTGCGTAGGTAGCAAAAGCATAGGGAATCAAGTATCAGAATCAAAATTTAAAAGAGCTTTTGAAAACTTAAGATCAAATGAGGCAGAAAGGATAGATAACATTACATTGGAATTTCCAAAATAATTGGGGAAGTGGCAACAAAACGACTATTCACGTTGGTGTCGAATGTATGAGTCTGGCGATATACCATCAAACTTTCGGAAAAATACCATTCACGCAATTCTAAAGACTGCAAGAGCTGACAAGTTCGAGAGTTACCGCACAGTCAGCTTAACAGCTCGTGCACCCAAGATGCTGACAAGAATAATATACAGAAGAACAGAAAAGAAAATTAAGGCTGTGTTTGATAACGGTCAGTTTGGCTTTAGGAAAGGAAAAGGCACGGGGGAGGCAATTCTGACGTTGTGGTTGATAATGGAAGCAAGAATCAAGACACGTTCTTGGTCTTCGACTGTTATTCCCTCTTGGCTCTTGTACGTGTTGTACTCGTATATTACCCGTCTCCCGCTATAATTCACCCCTATTTTCCTCAGAATTTCGAACAACTTGCACCACTGCACATTTTCGAACGCTTTTTCCAAGTCGACAAATCATAAGAACATATTTTGATTTTTCTTTAGCCTTGCTTCCATTATCTACCACAACGTCAGAACTTACTGTCTGATGCATTTACCTTTCCTGAAGCCAAAGTTATCATGTAACAGATCGTCAATTTTCTTTTCCATTCTTCAATATACTATTCTTGTCAGCAACTTTGATGTGGGAGCTGTTAAGATGATTGCGCGATAATTGTCACACTTCCCGGCTCTTGAAATCTTGGGAAGTGTGTAGATGATGTTTTTCCGGAAATCTGGTAGTACATCCCAGTCTCATACATTCTGCACAACATGAATAGTAGTTTTGTTGCTCTTTGCCAAACGATTTTAGAAATTTCGATGGAATGTTATCTATCTCTTCTTTCTTATTTGACTTTATGTCTTCTAGAGCTCTTTTAAATTTTGATTCTAGTACTGGATCCTCTGCCTCTTCCCTATCGACTACTATTTCTTCTTTTGCCACCTCATCATGCAAGTCTTCCCCCTCGTAGAGGCCTTCCACGTACACGGAAAGCTGTCCGCTATCTGCTCTGCATTCAACAGTGCAGTTCCCGTTGCATTGTTGATGTTACAGTCGTTGCTTTTAATTCTACTGGAGGTAAACGCACGGCTTCGATGCTGCAAAAGGCACGCTACATGAGTGCTTTCGCCACTGGTGGTGGGATCCTTGTGGCATTGTGATTCAGTAGGTGCACCGTGTTAGTCTGTGGGTGCCGTCCCTCTGTCCGTTTGTATTTTTGCCTGTGGCAGTGGTCACGTCGATGTGAGGCAGAGCAGGTGTGGCGAGCGTGGTTAGGTGTATTATTAAACTGGAACTATTTATCGCCATGAGGCTAAATTAGCTGGTTATTCCAGAGGTCTTAAATGTTTATTGTGACTGAGCTTGTGGCTCACTCTTCCTGCATTAAGGTTTCATTGTTATTACTTTTATATGAAAGAACTGTTACAAATGTTACCGTTTAAGACGTTATTCAGACAAAAACGTGGCTAGCTTGATTGTGTTGTGAGCAGGTGGTAATAGTACATCAAGGTGTCGTTAGACTCTGGGTAAGGATAAGCATTCTTTGGCATAGTACGTTTTACAGTTATTGTTGATGGTTATGGTCTAGCGCCAGACATTCCGAACTGTGACGTTGTTGCCCAATGTCCGTTATAGAACAAGATTGCATTTGTTCTGGATTTGAATTTATTGTTGTTGTTATAAAGAGATTCATGATATTGGTTAATTCAGCCCTTTTTTCGGGCTACAAAGATATATCTTTTATTTTAAGTGGTTTTCTATTCTTTTATTTAAGCTTGAACGATTAGTAAAACAGTTCTTAAAATGAGCCCCACTTCTGCACACCTCTCGTCTGAACCCTACACCCCACTCTCCATGAATCCCTCATTACAACTGTTACACAAATGACGAATTCTTTAGTATAATTAACTCTATTAAGAGTTACTACTGAAAGAGAAGAACACAAATCATAAAAAACAGAAATAATCAGTTAATTCTGTCAGTTACGCAATCACTTTATGAAATGTGAAACACGCATGTGACAGGACAAAAGGGGAGTGTTCGTAGGCCATCGTGCAGGAGCACATCCTTCTAAAAGTTACGGGAAGATTAGGTGCTGGGGGAACAAAGTCATACTGAGTGTGTCCTTTTGAGTGCATGAAAAGGTTTTTTTCTCACCGACAGCTCCCACCTATAATTCCAAACGACACCGGAAGACGTAGCACTTTAAGTCTCCCTCGCTTGAGTGTTGTGGGTTACAATCAGCTTCACATGATTCACGTCCAGGGCTTATAGATTGCTGGCACGTATTCAAAAATGTTTGTTTATTTTCACAATATGCGATTTGATGAGCGTGTTCCTTGTAAGACTCTTGAGAAAGATGGTTTGCATTGCTCGTGGTGATCGATCATCAGACGTCGCATACTGTTGCAAACCTCATGTAACTTCAGCAGCCTGACACGTCACGTTTGTGTGATGTGAACCCCTGACCTATTGTCCTTTGTATGTCATAGCACGCTATTGGTTGCTCGTCGTCCTTCTTGTCACGGTAGTAATTCGCTGCTGCTGAAGAGAATTTGAAAGGGAGCATTAGGAAACGAGTGACTGAAACGGAGAAAAAGAATACATTAGAAGACGAACAGGTAGCTTTGAGAGATGACTAGTGAAGACAGCAGATGATCAAATATGTAAAAGGACTATCGCTAGCAAAAATACTTGAATATTACGGAAGATATTGAATTTAATTGATGAAAGGAAAGAGTATAGATGTCTAAAAAATGAAATTGAAAGGAAAAACAAACATGCGAAGGAGGAACGGCTAGAGGAAAAATAAAAGTCTATAGAAGCATGTGTGACTGTGGGAAAGATAAATATCGCCTATAGGAAAATTAAAAAAGAGAAGCAGTTCTATGCATATTGAGACGTTAGATGGAGAAACAGAATCAATCAAAGGAAGGAAAGCTCAGATGGAAGGAATATGTGTACAAAGGAAAAGAAGGCTACATTATAGAAACTGAAGTGAATTAGATGCAAATGAGATAGAAGATACGATACTGGAAGATCTCAGTCGAAGCAAGGCCCCTGGAGTAGACGAGATTCCCTCGAAACTACTGATATCCTTGGCAGACCCAGCTATGACAAAACTATTCCACCTGGTGCGCCAGATGTGTGAGACTGGAGAAATACCCTCCGACTTCATGAAAAATGTAATAAACACAATTCCAAAGTAATCAGATTCTTACAGGACTGACAAAATACTAATCTGAATTATTTACAGAAGACTGGAAAAATGATACATATCCGACCTCTGGGGGATCAGTTTGGCTTCCAGAGAACTGTACGAACACACGAGGCAATACTGACTCTACGACTTATCTCACAAGATAGGTTAAAGAAAGGAAAACCTACCTTTATGGCATTTGGAGATTTGGAGAAAGCTTTTGACAGTGTTGACTGGAACACACTCTTTCACATTCTGAAGGTAAAAGGTGTAAAATACATGGATCTTAAGGTTATATACATTTTTAAAGAAATCAGACAGCAGTTATAAGATTCAAATGGCACGATAGGGGAGCAGTTGTTGAGAAGGGAGTGAGGCAGGCTTGTAGCTTATTTTGAATGTTATTCAGTTATTCAGTCAGTATACTGATCTATCAGTATAGGAAATGAAAGGAAAATTTGGAGTAGGAGCTAAAGTTCATGAGAAGAAATGAATGTCAATGACATTGTTATTCTGTCAGAGAGAGCAAAGGACTAGGAAGAACACCTGGACGGAATGGAGAGAAGGATATAGGATGAACATCAACAAAAGCAAAACGTGCATCAGGGAATATAGACATAGATTAAGAAATGACACACTTAAAGTAGTAGATGTGTTTTGTCCTTTGGGCAGCAAAATAACTGATGATGGCCTAAGTAGAGAGGATATAATATGCAAACTGGCAACGGCACGAAAAGTATTTCTGACGAACAGATATTTGTTAACATCGAACATAAACTAAGATGTTAGCAAGTTTTTTAAGATATTTGGCTGGAATGTAGCCACGTATGGAAGTAAAACGAGGACGATAAATGATTTAGACAAAACAATTTAGAGAAAAAGAGAACTGATGCTTTCGAAATGTGGCGCTACAGAAGACGGGTAGGTCATGTAGCTAACGAGGAGGTACTGAAGAGGAAAAAGTAAATTTGTGGCAGAAGTTGACTAAAGTAAGGGATTAGTTAATAGGACACATTCTAAGACGTCAAGGAATCCAGAGGTGAATACAGTAAGCAGATGCAAAAGGATGACTAGTAGTGCAGTAATGACTAGTAGTAGTATAAGGTGCCCTCCGTCATGCACTGGACGGTGGTTTGAGTATTTTCACTAAAGTGACAAAAGTCATGGGGTAGCGATATGCACATATACAGGTAGCGGTAGTATCGTGTATACAAGGTATAAGAAGGCTCTGCCATGGCGGAGCTGTAACTTGCACTCAGGTGATACTTGTGAAATGCTTTCCCGCGTGGTTATGGTTGGACGACTGGAGTTAACACACTTCGAATGCAGAATAGTAGTTGGAGCTAGACGCATGGGAAATTCCATTTCGGAAATCCTTAGGGAATTAAACATTCTGAGGTCCAAACTGTCAAGAGTGTGTCGAGAATACCAAATTCCAGGCGTTGCCTCTCACCAAGGACAGGGCAGTGACTAACGGCTTTCACTTAACGACCGAGAGCAGCGTCGTTTGCATAGAGTTGTCAGTGCTAACAGACGAACGCCAATGAAAGATATAACCGCAAAAATCAATGTGGGACGTACGATGAACATACACATTAGGACAGTGTGGCGAAATGTAACGTTAACGGGCTGTGATAGCATGATATCGCATGCAGCACCTCTCTTGGGCTAGAGACAATGTCTGTTGGAACTTAGACGACTGGAAAACAGTGGCCTGGTCAGATGTGTCCCGATTTCAGTTGGTAAGAGCTGATGGTGGGGTTCGAGTGTGAGGCAGACTTCACGAAGCCATGGACCTAAGATGTCACCGTGGAAGCTGGTGGTGGGTCCATAATGGTGAGGGCTGTGTTTACGTGCAACTGAACCGATCACTGTCTCCAAGTAGCCGAACTCTGAGACCATTAACAACAGTTCATGGACTTAACGTTCCAAAACAATATTGGAGTTTTTACGGGTGACAATGTGCCATGTTACTGTGCCTCAGTTGTTCGCAGTTGTTTTCTAGGACAGTCTGGACAATTGAAGCGGATGATTTGGTCAACCAGATCGCCAGAGGTGAATCCCATCGAACATTTATGGGACATAATCGAGAGGCCAGTTCGTGCATACATTTTGCAAGGGCAATATTTTCGCAATTATGGACGGCTATAGAGGCAGCATGGTTCAATATTTCTCCAGGGGACTTCCAATGACTTGTTGAGTCCATGCCACGTCTGGTTGCTGCACTGCGCCGAGCAAAAGGAAGTCCGGCACGATATAATGAGGTATCCCATGACTTTCGTCGCCTCATTGTATGTAGATACAGCTATTGGGTGCAATAGTCATTCGGAGATGAAGGGGCTTCCATAGGATAGAGTAGGTTTGAGAGCTACACGTTCAGACTAGAAACCACAACAACAAATGTGTGATGACAGAACGAAATCCATATTAGTATATTATGAAGCTGCGAGAAATAAGATCATATAGAATAAATAATCATTGGGGGAAGTGGCAACAAAACGACCATTCACGTTGGTGTGTAGAATATATGAGTCTGGTGATATACCATCTGACTTTCGGAAAAGCATCATCCACACAATTCCGAAGACGGCAAGAGCTGACAAGTGCGAGAATTATCGCACAATCAGCTTAACAGCTCATGCATCGAAGCTGCTTACAAGAATAATATACAGAAGAATGGAAAAGAAAATTGAGAATGCGCTAGGTGACGACCAGTTTGGCTTCAGGAAAAGTAAAGGGACGAGAGAGGCAATTCTGACGTTACGGCTAATAATGGAAGCAAGGCTAAAGAAAAATCAAGACACTTTCATAGGATCTGTGGACCTGGAAAAAGCGTTCGACAATATAAAATGGTGCAAGCTGTTCGAGATTCTGAAAAAAGTACGGGTAAGCTATAGGGAGAGACGGGTCATATACAATATGTACAACAACCAAGAGGGAATAATAAGAGTGGACGATCAAGAACGAAGTGCTCGTATTAAGAAGGGTGTATGACAAGGCTGTAGCCTTTCGCCCCTACTCTTCAGTCTGTACATCGAGGAAGCAATGATGGAAATAAAAGAAAGGTTCAGGAGTGGAATTAAAATACAAGGTGAAGGATATCAATGATACGATTCGCTGATGACATTGCTATCCTGAGTGAAAGTGAAGAAGAATTAAATGATCTGCTGAACGGAATGAACAGTCTAATGAGTACACAGTATGGTTTGAGAGTAAATCGGAGAAAGACGAAGGTAATGAGAAGTAGTAGAAATGAGAACAGCGAGAAACTTAACATCAGGATTGATGGTCACGAAGTCAGTGAAGTTAAGGAATTCTGCTACCTAGGCAGTAAAATGACCAATGACGGACGGAGCAAGGAGGACATCAAAAGCAGACTCGCTATGGCGAAAAAGGCATTTCTGGCCAAGAGAAGTCTACTAATATCAAATACCGGCCTTTATTTGAGGAAGAAATTTCTGAGAATGTACGTCTGGAGTACAGCGTTGTATGGTAGTGAAACATGGACTGTGGGAAAACCGGAACAGAAGAGAATCGAAGCATTTGAGATGTGGTGCTACAGACGAATGTTGGGAATGACTTCCATGGTACTAGAGGGAGCGGTAGAGGGCAAAAACTGTAGAGGAAGACAGAGGTTGGAATACGCCAAGCAAATAATTGAGGACGTAGGTTGCAACCACCGCAGCCGCAGTGGTCCACAACCCCACGACGACTATCGCAGTCTACTTCACCCCTCCGACGCCCCCCCAAGGAACGTCTCACACAAGACGAGTGTAATCCCTATGTTGGTGTGGTAGAATAATGGTGGTGTAAGCGTACGTGGAGAACTTGTTTGCGCACCAATCGCCGACAGTGTAAATGAGGCGGAATAAGGGGAACCAGCCCGCATTCGCCGAGGCAGATGGAAAACCGCCTAAAAACCATCTGTAGACTGGCCGGTTCACCGGACCTCGACACAAATCTGCCGGGAGGATTCGTGCCGGGGACCAGGCGCTCCTTCCCACTCCGGAAAGCCGTGCGTTAGACTGCACAGCCAACCGGGCGGGCTATAAATACCTCTCTCACAAATTGGAAGTTAGTAGGGTCGGTGGAGCAGTTTATTACTCTGAGATTTATTCCTCCTCACTACCATTATGACTAAACCAAAAGCTGGAATGTGATATAATATGAGTTGTTCACTGTTATTAATGTATCGGTTAGTCACTTGAGAGCCTTGGTACCACATAGATTTTATTAAATCTGGCGCGAAGCGGGCCAACGTGCACCTAAAGTTTGTTGCATGTAGTAAGTACCGTAGACCACGGCCTTTATATTTCTCGAACATGTTTGGCTGTCAAAGATAGTCCTGCTCTCACACTCTCGATACTGAACACTGCAGGCAATCTTGGGAAGCAACAAATTAACCAAGTAATATTGTAATGAAAATGGGTGTTGCAGTAAATAAGAACACGGACCTACCGTGATAAATAAAATATAATTCAGAGGCGCAGCGTCCTCCAATAAGGCCCATATTACAACTGCTATTACACTAATGTTTGGCACCTGTAGCTAATCGGAGAACACACAAATGACAGAGTATCAGGCTAACGTCTTCCCTTACGCGCCTTATGATGACACATCTCTCATTTATGTTCATAAATTATCCTCACAATGAATCAGGTTCTGTTCTTCAGAACAATGTAATATATGTTAGCCCTTTCTAGAACAAACTGTCTTCTCTTAATGTACACAGAATTTAGATACCGGTTTCACTCAGAGTTAAACAATTCATTTTGCACTCATACATAGCACTTCTAATGATGCAACTGCAACAAATACTCATTTGACTGAAAATTATTACAACACACAATAAATTTAGATTCATTTAACTGTACTCGATTCTATGGCCATCTTGTGTCCAGTAAAACCTTGAAGACTTATCGGAAATTAACACCAGCTCCGACACATGCAAGAAACGACTTACCCATGACGATGAGACTGCGTCTTGATTGCGATACGCACTTCTACCATTGTTCTAAAATTCTTCACAGTTCCAATGAGACTTTGTATCACACAATCAAAATCACTGCCTCGTGTGCACTTTTACTGGTGTATTACATTGCGGAATAACATGTCGTTACTCAACTGCTGGTCCCGACACTCGGAGCAGTGCCTATAAGTCATTTGTGCTGTAAAAGTATTTACTGACCGAATAAAGTTAGCATTTCATCGAAGTGGTCAGAAGCGGATCTGACCATCACGAAGGACCCAGAGTGACTCTCCAGAGCGAAAGCGCCAGCGCCAGAACTAGAGCTCCCCTCCACTTTATTCGTACCTCTGCGCTGATGAGTAATCACGTCGTTAATCATTTTATAAACTACAGTAATGAAAGAAAATAGCATGCAAGAGAGGAGATCGTTTTCTTAAGCCCTGTCCTCAATTATGTACTTTAGATTACATTTAAAATATATCTTTCTTAACCTGAAGGGTTAAGAACGAGTGGGACTATTTTCTCTCGACGCCGATATCTCGAAATATCGCCATCAAAGTTGTACAGGAGGGGGCTCCCCTCAGCATTCACAATCCCGCGCGCTTTGTGATACCGGAACGATACTACTGCGCTGAAATTGTTCTGGAAGGTACTAGAAACCTATCATTTTCCCACGCAGCTGGCGCTCCCATCTACATCCGTTGCGCGTTCCCGCTTGAGATGACTCAGAGCCTTCTATATCGATCGTTCGACGTGTGCCTGCCCACTGCCTTCTGCATACTCTCATAACGAAAATACTCACATCGCGTTATGGGTGGCGTGAATTACTTTGGTTTAAATTTGGGCGAACCCCTTACGTTATTATTATTCTTAAAATTACTATTGAAGGCTTTAAATAAAATTGCAAAATAGAGTGGGTATATTTACACTGCATAATAAAATTTTCCCATTTTTCTGAGAGTGGCTGGCCACACTCCTAGGACCTTAGTTAATTGTTTGGCTAAGCTTTATGGAGCAGGTGAATCTCTTCCAAGGACAAACTGTCAGATGAAAGTGAATATTCGTTATAAATATTTTACATTTCTTTTTTTTTCAAAATCCGATAATTTTGATTTTACCCGCTTTTGACCAACTGCCAATCCGCACACATGTCTGTCATCTCATACAAATATTTGTTGAAGCGGTAGGTTCAGATATTCACTGGAACGATCACTAAGGCGTAGTTGAAGGTAAAGCAGACGCCAGTCTACAGTTCATTGGTAGGACAGTGGGGAACTGCTTATTGCCTACAAAAGAGTTTGCATTGAAGACACTTCTAGTGCCCCAGACACTGGGAGAAGGATAGCATGAACCTCACGAGAACTAGCTTAGAATATGTATCGAATTACTGGTTCATAATCTCCCCAGTCGTCTTTCAATGAAGAAACTAGGAATATTCTTCAGTCTGCTGCGTATCTCTTACACACAGATAAATTTTAGGAAGTAACAGTTAGCACAGAGGTCTAAAATACCATTTTTCCCGCCTTCTGTCTTCGATCGCAACAGGAAGAAACTTTTGTGTTAGCAGAAGAAGCAACACCGTGTTACGAGTGGAGGCCGAAATGCACGCGTTTTAGCTCACGCAGGCTGGCGTGAGGAGGGAAGAACTATACTGACGTGAGGTCTGGAACATGACAAGGAATGAGAATTCAGAAAGCAGACATGATTAGGTTGATACTTAACTTTAATCCATTAATGATGAACGTCGCTCTTGACGGTACATGATTCACAATATTATCTGTTCAGAATACATTCTTGAAGATAGTTCTTATAGTAACTGGATATGGCGCCTTGCTAGGTCGTAGCAAATGACGTAGCTGAAGGCTATGCTAAACTGTCGTCTCTGCAAATGAGAGCGTATGTAGTCAGTGAAACATCGCTAGCAAAGTCGGCTGTACAACTGGGGCGAGTGCTAGGGAGTCCCTCTAGACTAGACCTGCCGTGTGGCGGCGCTCGGTCTGCAATCACTGATAGTGGCGACACGCGGGTCCGACCTATACTAACGGACCGCGGCCGATTTAAACACTTCCACCTAGCAAGTGTGGTGTCTGGCGGTGATACCACAGAAACCTTAACGTATGCTACAATAAAAAGCACCCTCTGCCACTCACTGCAGTTATTTATCATTTGCTCATTTAAAGCTGCCCACACTTCCCTGGCAGAAACATCAATGTATATCGCATTTTATTTAATGTGGGGTCGTTTGATTTGCTCTGTGCAAGGTGGGTGGGGGGGAGGGGGGCGGGGCGGGCGGGGGGGGGGGGGGGGGGGGATCGTACCGCACAATAACCCTGGGTTCGGTGTGGGGCTGAAGTGGACTGCGGTAGTCGTTGTGGGGTTGCGGACCACTGCGGCGGGAACGGAGGCTCTCCGTCGTTTCAGGTCCCCAGTTAACATACAATACAACTATGTGGATGTGCAAAGGCACTGCATTGGATAGACATGTATGTATTCAGGAGAACAATACATGATAGGAGAGGTCTTCCATGGTATAAAGTCTCGGTAAAGAAACTTCTAAAGAAACTGAGACTAATCCATTATAGGTATAAAACAAAGTACAGTGCTATTGACAGAGAGATACTGAGTAAAATGCGTTTGGCAGTCAAGTAAGCAATGCGTGAAGCATTAAGATACTAACGTAACAGAATATTGTCGGAAGATCTATCACAAAACTCAAAGAAATTCTGGTCGTATGTAGAGGCCGTTAGTGCCACCAAAGTTAGTGGCTCAAATGGCTCTGAGCACTATGGGACTTAACATCTATGGTCATCAGTCCCCTAGAACTTAGAACTACTTAAACCTAACTAACCTAAGGACAGCACACAACACCCAGCCATCACGAGGCAGAGAAAATCCCTGACCCCGCCGGGAATCGAACCCTGGAACCCGGGCGTGGGAAGCGAGAACGCTACCGCACGACCACGAGATGCGGGCACCAAAGTTAGTGTTCACTCACACATGGACAAGGCGAGAACTACAACTAGCAAAGAAAAAAATTCAGAAATGTTTAACTCTGTTTTCAAATGTTCTTTTAAAAAAGAAAACTCTGGAGTATTGCCTCAATTTAATTCTCGTACCACAGGAAAGATGAGTGCAATAGATAGCGTCAGTAGCGTTGAAAAACAGCTGAAATCGTTAAAATTGAACAAAGCCCCACGCCTCGATGGAATTCCTATCAGATTCTACACAAATTTCCGGCTGAGTTAGCTCCTCTGTTAACTACAATCTTCCGTAGTTCTACCGAACAAAAACCAGTCACCAGTAGCTGAAGAAAGTACAGATCACGCCTGTCTAGAAGAAGGGTAGCAGAAGTAATTCATAAAACTACCGACCGGTATCCTTGACATCCATTTGTTGCAGAATCTTAGAACTTATTTTGAGCTCAAACATAATTAGATACCTGGAACGAAGTACCTCCTCCATGCCAACCAGCACGGATTTCGAAAACACTGATCAAGGCAGTCAGGTACGGGGAATGTTTCTCGATTTCCGAAAAGCAGTTGACACAGCACCAAATTTACGCTTATTATCAAAAGTACAGTCGTATGGGGTATCTGACGAAATTTGTGATTGGATAGGGGATTTGTTGCTAGGGAGGAATCAGCATGTTACCTTGAATGGAGAGTCGTCACCCCATGTAAAAATAAGTTTGTGTGTGCCCCAGGCACGTGTGTTGGGGCCCTTGCTGCTCATGCTGTACATGGATGACCTTGCGGACAATATTCATAGTAACCTGAGACTTTTTGCAGATGACACAGCTATCTATAACGAAGTGGTGTCTGATAAAAACTGCATAAATTTTATGTGAGACCTTGACAATAGTTCCAAGTGTTGCAGAAACTGGCAACTTGCTTCAAACATTCAAAAATGTAAAATATTGCGCCTCGCAAAGCGAGAAAACGTAATATTCTATATATATATGTACACTCCTGGAAATTGAAATAAGAACACCGTGAATTCATTGTCCCAGGAAGGGGAAACTTTATTGACACATTCCTGGGGTCAGATACATCACATGATCACACTGACAGAACCACAGGCACATAGACACAGGCAACAGAGCATGCACAATGTCGGCACCAGTACAGTGTATATCCACCTTTCGCAGCAATGCTGGCTGCTATTCTCCCATGGAGACGATCATAGAGATGCTGGGTGTAGTCCTGTGGAACGGCTTGCCATGCCATTTCCACCTGGCGCCTCAGTTGGACCAGCGTTCGTGCTGGACGTGCAGACCGCGTGAGACGACGCTTCATCCAGTCCCAAACATGCTCAATGGGGGACAGATCCGGAGATCTTGCTGGCCAGGGTAGTTGACTTACACCTTCTAGAGCACGTTGGGTGGCACGGGATAAATGCGGACGTGCATTGTCCTGTTGGAACAGCAAGTTCCCTTGCCGGTCTAGGAATGGTAGAACGATGGGTTCGATGACGGTTTGGATGTACCGTGCACTATTCAGTGTCCCCTCGACGATCACCAGTGGTGTACGACCAGTGTAGGAGATCGCTCCCCACACCATGATGCCGGGTGTTGGCCCTGTGTGCCTCGGTCGTATGCAGTCCTGATTGTGGCGCTCACCTGCACGGCGCCAAACACGCATACGACCATCATTGGCACCAAAGCAGAAGCGACTCTCATCGCTGAAGACGACACGTATCCATTCGTCCCTCCATTCACGCCTGTCGCGACACCACTGGAGGCGGGCTGCACGATGTTGGGGCGTGAGCGGAAGACGGCCTAACGGTGTGCGGGACCGTAGCCTAGCTTCATGGAGACGGTTGAGAATGGTCCTCGCCGATACCCCAGGAGCAACAGTGTCCCTAATTTGCTGGGAAGTGGCGGTGCGGTCCCCTACGGCACTGCGTAGGATCCTACGGTCTTGGCGTGCATCCGTGCGTCGCTGCGGTCCGGTCCCAGGTCGACGGGCACGTGCACCTTCCGCCGACCACTGGCGACAACATCGATGTACTGTGGAGACCTCACGCCCGACGTGTTGAGCAATTCGGCGGTACGTCCACCCGGCCTCCCGCATGCCCACTATACGCCCTCGCTCAAAGTCCGTCAACTGCACATACGGTTCACGTCCACGCTGTCGCGGCATGCTACCAGTGTTAAAGACTGCGATGGAGCTCCGTATGCCACGGCAAACTGGCTGACACTGACGGCGGCGGTGCACAAATGCTGCGCAGCTAGCGCCATTCGACGGCCAACACCGCGGTTCCTGGTGTGTCCGCTGTGCCGTGCGTGTGATCATTGCTTGTACAGTCCTCTCGCAGTGTCCGGAGCAAGTATGGTGGGTCTGACACACCGGTGTCAATGTGTTCTTTTTTCCATTTCCAGGAGTGTATATATATATATATATCAGTGAATCGCATGTGGAATTTTTAAATTGGTACAATGTCTGGGCGGAACTCTTAGTAGGGACTGGAATTGGAACGATCAAGCCGGCCGCTGGTGACCGAGCGGTTCTAGGTGCTCCAGCCTGGAACCGCGCGACCGCTACGGTCACTGGTTCGAATCCTGCCTCGGGCATGGATGTGAGTGATGTCCTTAGGTTGGTTAGGTTTAAGTAGTTCTATGTTCTAGGGGACTGATGACCTGAGATGTTAAGTCCCATAGTGCTCAGAGCCATTTGAACCGTTTTGGAACGATCATTTAGGCTGAGTCGTGGGTAAAGCAGGTGGTATACTTCGGGTAGAATACTGGGGAGGTGCGATCAGTCTACAAAGGAGAGTGCTTAAAAATCATTCGTACGACCCATTCTAGAATACTGCTTAGGAGATAACGTGTACAAAGAAGGGCAGCACGTAAACTATCCCGAGAAAGTATACTAACGAAGTTTAAAGAACTGGCTTTAAATTATGACTGTAGGAATATACAACTCTCTCCTATAGGAGTCGTGACTACATGATTAGATTAATAACAGCAAGCAAATTCATACGATCATTCTTTCCGCGTTGCGTACGTTGTACGTGGATGGAGTGGGGAAAATCCCTGATAACTGGTATAGTGGGACGCACCCTCAGCCGTACACTTGACAGTGGTTCTCAGCGTGTGGATGCAGATGTAGATGTAGATGTAGAATAGAATAGCGGGAGAGGTGCATGAAACCGGTCTTAGGAGTGATGGCCAGTATTCCGTCGATACTTGGAACAACATAGATATATTAAAAATTGAAATGCGAAGTGGGTATGTTCGACAATATTACTATTAATTATTACTGTTATTGTTATTTTAGAACATCAATACTGCGTATTTCAGTTGTCAATATGGCAGTAGAGCGCCTCGACTTACATCCAGGAATGCTTCGGTGACTTAGTCCAAGTTGCGAAAAAGTGAAGGTCAGCTTTGCCCCTTTGACTGCAACTCAACTTGTTGGCGATCTGTAACTCGAATATTACTGTTCCTTCAACCGGCAACTTCCATTGAATGTTGTCCTTTTACTGATAGCGATTTTAAGAATTCCTACGCGTCCTCCACTGATACAACGTTAATGCAACTGGCACACGACTTAGTGCCTTAGGAACCTGGTAGGACTAGCTCCGTACTGGAGATGGTGTTGCAGTAAGACAGCTGTGCCTGAAGTGGCTTTATTGCTAATGTTACATGCAAACAACTGGGCTGATAATATCAATTGTATCTTGTAGTTGTTAGAAAATGATCTGACTTCTTAGAACATAGCCTGAGAGAAACTGCTTACGAGAGAAACTCCCCCCCCCCCCCCACCCCCGCACCGCCCTTCAAGCCACAGATTTAGCAGTAAGGTGGCCTAGTGGATAGCCCGTGAGAAACTGCACACAAATCAAGGAGGAAAACAACAGGCAGAAGGTGTACTGAACTGTGAAAAAAGAAGCAAAACAGAAAGAGTGAACGGTCCAAGCTCAAAATGCGCATAACGGAGCACATTCACGTTGCTGCGGCGTCGTAGTTATGTGGTTACGGTGGTGGAATTCTAAGTGGGAGATACGTGTTCAAGTGTCGCCGGTACCCGCAAACTTTGTTTTGCACTAAACTGTGAACTGTCCGTCATGTTATTGACGTGTCTGTTCGCTGTATTCAGATTTAGATCCGTGTCTTGGTGTAACGTCCGTTTGCCACAGCAGAGTGTAAGAAAGGGACTTCCAGACGTACTTACCCCCTATCAGTTCTATACAAGTGCCACATATTATAACTCTTGCGCGGCTGTACTCCAGACGAATACCTTCAGAGAATCCTTCATAACAATTAAGTAAATATTTGATGTTAACAACTTTCTTTTCTTCAAAAACGCATTTCTTATCATTGCCAGTCTGCTTTTTATATCCTGTCTACTTCATCCCTCATCATTTACTTTAGTGCCGAAACAGCTAAACTCATATACTACTTTTAATTACTCATTTGCAAATGTTACTCCGTCAGGCAACTGCGTCCCATTATTCTTGTTTAGCTTTCGTTGATGTTCATCTTATAGCCTCGTTTCAACTATCCATTTCGTTCAGCTGCTTTGTATGCCTCTAACCACAATTAACTTTTCGTCTCTTTTAACTGCCTAAGTACTTTCTTTTGTCTCACGTCCTTTCAATCTTTTAACCATCATCAGAATAGTCGGCATATGAACTTACACTACTTTGATGGTTATTAGTGTGGTGTCACCGCCAGACACCACACTTGCTAGGTGGTAGTTTTAAATCGGCCGTGGTCCATTAGTACATGTCGGACCCGCGTGTCGCCACTGTCAGGGATTGCAGACCGAGCGCCACCACAAGGCAGGTCTCGAGATACGGACTAGCACCCGCCCCAGTTGTACGGACGACGTAGCTAGCGACTACACTGACGAAGCCTCGCTCCTTTGCCGAGCAGATAGTTAGAATAGCCCTCAGCTAAGTCCATGGCTACGACCTAGCAAGGCGCCATTAGCCTTACATAGCTTGTATCTGAAGAGTCTCACTTGTATCGTCCAGAGCGATGTATACAACAAGGATGGATTAAAGTTAAGTATTCCAGAAGCTACGTACTTTTCTTTATAGCATTCATTACGTATCCTGTTACAGACCTATCTCTTGCCTGCGTGAACTAAACGCGTGCCTTTCGGCTACTTCCGTGGCGTGGCTGTCTTGCTACGCCACAACAGTTGGCGACGAGTCAAAAAAAAAAAAGGGTCTTGTTCTTTCTAATTGCTTACATTTACTTGTGTCATGGCTTCGCCAGATTTACTGTCCGAATTTTATCGCTTGCAGAATCAGCAGACGCAGGCGTTATTGGATGCCCTTGGACAGCTCGTCCAGGGTCAACGTGCACTGCAAAACGATGCGGCAGCCGCCGCTTCACCGCTACCGCAGCCACAACATGCTGTTGCACCCACGTTCTGGCAATTTGACCCAGCTAAGGAAACATGGACGGAGTGGTCACGCCAGTTTCGATTTCATCTCGCCACCTACAGAATTCAAGGTAACGAGCGGCAGCCTCATTTATTGGCGTGTGTAGGGGTGCAAACGTACCGTGTGATAGTGAAATTACTTCCCCGACGCGACGTAGCAACTCTGTCCTACGACGAAATTTTGTCGGCGTTAGATGCCTATTTCAAAGAAACAGTCAATGTAGTTGCAAAAAGGTATACTTTCTTTCGTACAAAACGTACGGTCGATCAAACTAATAGGGAGTGGGTTGCAACATTGCAAGGCCTTACTCGGGATTGTGCTTTTGAGTGTGAATGTGGACTCCCTTATTCAGATACTATGGTACATGATGCAATAGCACAGAACGTTTCTGATGTTCGCATACGGGAACAGATTTTGAAACTCGTCAATCCCTCCCTTCAACAAGTGATAGACATATTGGATAGACAAGACACGCTTGACTTTGCTCAGGAATCATTTGCAACTTCGCCAGCCGTGTGTAACATTACCCGGCCCGCCGGGCGCGCTGCACGGGCCAGTAAACTGCCCTCGCACACGTCCGCGCAACTGCCACCACGCTCTAAACCAGGTGTGCCCGTCACGCCAAGCTATTTGCTTTTTCTGTAATAAGAAAGGACATGTTCAAAGTGTTTGCCAGAAAAAGCTCAGATCAGACAATCACAATCATTCCAGGCCCTTTGCTTCGCGCCGGAATCGAACCAAGGACACTCAGGCTCGTGGACCTTCACCCATGGAAATTCAAGTAGTTAATTCCAGTGCCACTGTCTCTAACACTGACTGTGTTCGTCCCACACAAAGTGTGCGTCGACGTCGCCGGAAAACGCGTCAATTCGCAAGTGCTTCTGTACCAGTGTCAGTTCAACTTGCACGAGACAGTCGCTCTTGTCGTCAGCAGGACAATAAACTTTTTGTAGATTTGGACTTTAATGGCAAGGTCATACCATTCCAGCTCGATACCGGAGCTGCAGTTTCATTGCTCAATCATGACATGTACAAACAACTGGGCAAACCTCCGTTGCGTGCTGCAAATGTTCAGTTATATAGTTATTCAGGTCAGAATATCCCTGTGTTAGGACAGTGCACTCTTCTTGCAACATATAAAGGACAAACAAAACTTGTGTCATTTTACGTTCTTCGTTCTTCTTCTGCAGTGAACTTGTTTGGTTTAGATTTATTTCAGTTGTTTAACTTGTCAATAGTCAATCAGGTCCTATCAGTGAACCAGACTGTGCCTTCAGACAGTGTTTCTCGTCTATGTGAGGATAGAGCATTCGATTCTTCCGAACTTGCTTGCATGTTCATTGATTCGGAAACCGATGAAGTGGTCGAATCGTTTCCGATTGATTTTCGTCGTGTAGCTACAGCCACAGCTGCTGACCCGGTCCTTGCTACCGTTTTGCGTTTTGTTGCTACGCAATGGCCTTTGTCAAAGTCTCGGATCGAGAATCCGTTGGTTCGCCGATCTTTTGCTCACAAGGAGAGACTTTTTGTTCGACGTGGTGTTTTGTTGTTGCGTTCTGATAATGATCAGTCCAGAGTCGTGGTGCCACGTTCGTTACAATCCTCTGTTTTACGGCTTCTTCACCAAGGACATTGGGGTATAGTGCGAACGAAATAACTTGCTAGTCAGCACTGTACTTGGTTCGGAATCGATGCTGCGATTACGAATATGTGTTCTTCTTGCATGGCGTGTGCCGAAAAACAATCCGCACCGCCGCGGAAAGTCTTTGCATGGCCAAAAGCCACTTCCCCTTGGCAACGCATGCACATCGATTTTGCTGGTCCATTCTGGAATGCTCGATGGTTGGTTCTGGTAGATGCCTTCAGTAATTTTCCTTTTGTTGTCCGGATGTCTTCCACGACGTCAACTGCCACCATCCAAGCGTTGTCTGCTATCTTTTGCATTGAAGGTCTTCCGTAGACTATTGTTTCCGACAATGGCCCACAATTCATGTCCGCAGAATTTCAGTCATTCTGCCAGGCCAATGGTATTCAACATCTGACATCCGCGCCGTTTTCGCCTCAGTCAAACGGTGCCGCTGAACGATAGGTCTGGACTTTCAAGTCACAGATGTTGAAGTTGAAAGAGTCGCATTCTCGGGAGGACGCATTGTTGCTCTTTTTGTCATCGTATCGTTCTCAGCCCCGAGATGGTCGCTCGCCAGCTGAGTTGCTCCACGGTCGTCCTCAACGAACCTTGATGTCTTTGCTGCACCCGCCGCATCAGGTTCCTGTGCAGCGGCAGACTTCTGCTTTTGCTCCAGGCGACGTTGTATTCTATCGCAACTATCGAGGTTCACGGCGTTGGCTCACAGGGCGCATTCTTCGCTGCCTCGGCCGCACGATGTATTTGGTTTTGGGGGCCTCTGGTGAGGTGCGTCGGCATCTCAATCAGCTGCGCCTCTGTCGTCGTACGGGTTCTGCCGCTCCCCGTCTGCTTTCAGCTACGGTGCCGTCCGGTCAGCGCCCTGGGGACCCATCTACTGGCTCGCCTCATCCCCAGGTGTTACCGACGATGCCTTCCATTTTGCCCCATGGCGACGCGCCGCCGCCGCCGCCTCCGCCGCCGCCGCCGCCGCCGCCGCCTGTCCTCCAGCCGGCGCCGCCCGCAGTGGACGCTTCGCTGCAGCCGCCAAGAGCCTCCCTGGGTCACGCGCCGCCGATCGCTTCTCGTGACCAGCTGTCCTCCGCCGTGGAACTCTTGCCCGCTCCGGACCACATGACGTCATCGCGCATCGGATACCCCGACGCAATGGAGGTCGACCCTTCGGCCCCTCCTGTCTCTTTACGGGCGCATACACCGCATGTTGACGTGCACCCTGGACTAGGTTTTCAGTCGTTTCCTAGCTCCCTTCGGACCGAATGGCCGGGTGCGGGTGGCACAGCCTCGCCTGTTGTTAGGCTCCCCACCTCATCGCATACGTCAACATGAGGTCCTCCCCACGGCGGGCGGAAGCCTTATAACACGACCGTTCGCCGATTTGCGGGGAAGGAATGTGGTGTCACCGCCAGACACCACACTTGCTAGGTGGTAGTTTTAAATCGGCCGTGGTCCATTAGTACATGTCGGACCCGCGTGTCGCCACTGTCAGGGATTGCAGACCGAGCGCCACCACAAGGCAGGTCTCGAGATACGGACTAGCACCCGCCCCAGTTGTACGGACGACGTAGCTAGCGACTACACTGACGAAGCCTCGCTCCTTTGCCGAGCAGATAGTTAGAATAGCCCTCAGCTAAGTCCATGGCTACGACCTAGCAAGGCGCCATTAGCCTTACATAGCTTGTATCTAAAGAGTCTCACTTGTATCGTCAAGAGCGATGTATACAACAAGGGTGGATTAGAGTTAAGTATTCCAGAAGCTACGTACTTTTCTTTATAGCATTCATTACGTATCCTGTTACAGACCTATCTCTTGCCTGCGTGAACTAAACGCATGCCTTTCGGCTACTTCCGTGGCGTGGCTGTCTTGCTACGCCACAACAATTAGCTTTGTATTGATTTTGGCCACGATAATGTGTTTACTATTGTGTCCATAGTAACTTACCCGTATTCCTATTTTCTTATTAATTTTCAGACCTTCTTCTTCATTACCGCTATTTCAATTTATATTGACTGCCATGTACTCACAATACCATAAGTTCTGTTCTTTGTGGAACCGCACTAAATTCCGCTTTAACTAGCTGTAATCTATTCAGTTTCCTTTCCAAATTCTCTAACCTACCAACATGATTAAATATTTTACCATTCCACGCCCCTACCTGTTGAAGGCAAGTTTGGTTTTCCCTGACGACAACACGCCCCTGAGCAGTCCCCACCCAGAGATCCCTAAGGGGTACTGTCCTGCCTCCGCAGTATTTTACCCAGGTGGCTGTCGTCATAATTAAACTACACGACAAAGCTCCATATACTCGTGAAATATAAAGGTTATAGTTTGCCTGGGTTTCAGCAGTTCGCATTACCAGCACAGGAAGACCGTTTTCTCTTATGTTACAACGCCAGATCAGACAGGCCTTCGATATGGTTGTACCTGCATCACGAATATATGTATCGTTCAGGCACACATGCTACCCCGCAGCAGCTAGGTCCATGGCTCAAATTGTCTCTCTGTTCGTCCAATGTGTCGTAAAGTATGGCTTTGTATTCCCGCACTAAAGCTACGTTTCGAATATTTATCTTTTGCACAGACGTCATGATTGTTTAGAAGTCCAATCACAATCTGGAGAACGTGATGATCCAGATACGTTACAATTGTGCACGACTGATCTTGTAATACAAGGATGGAACTAGCGTTCCGTTTTGGAGTTTCTGAATTTTGAATCCCTTTGTTGTAACTTAGTTCACACCAACTTATTTGTTGTTTTCATTTCTGTAAAGGTCGATATGCCATATCGTGTGCTCTATAGAAGGAGTAAAGACACGTCAGTGAGGGGACTAAAGTAAATAATTTTGTGAGGAAAAAAAAATTGGGCACAACACGCACCTCCTCACCCTTCGCAGTCCAACGACGCCCTAGCTGCAAAACTATTCTCGTTGCTGTTCATCTTGAGCTTGCACCTTTCACTGTTTCTATTTTGCCTCATTTTTATCAGCTCATTACACCATCTTCCTGTATTCAAGCTTGATCTGTGTCCAGTTTTTGACGGGCTGTCCACTATTCCACTATGCCATCTTACGACTAAATCTGACCGGGGGGGGTTGGCAGCAATCAGGCCTCGTCAAAACATCAAGCGAACGCACGGTTTGGCAGATAGCTTAAATACATGTTGTTGTTGTGGTCTTCAGTCCTGAGACTGGTTTGATGCAGCTCTCCATGCTACTCTATCCTGTGCAAGCTTCTTCATCTCCCAGTACCTACTGCAACCTACATCCTTCTGAATCTGCTTAGTGTATTCATCTCTTGGTCTCCTTCTACGATTTTTACCCTCCACGATGCCCTCCAATACTAAATTGGTGATCCCTTGATGCCTCAGAACATGTCCTGCCAACCGATCCCTTCTTCTGGTCAAGTTGTGCCACAAAATTCTCTTCTCCCCAATCCTATTCAATACTTCCTCATTAGTTACGTGATCTACCCATCTAATCTTCAGCATTCTTCTGTAGCACCACATTTCGAAAGCTTATATTCTCTTCTTGTCCAAACTATTTACCGTCCATGTTTCACTTCCATAGATGGCTACACTCCATACAAATACTTTCAGAAATGACTTCCTGACACTTAAATCTATACTCGATGTTAACAAATTTCTCTTCTTCAGAAACGCTTTCCTTGCCATTGCCAGTCTACATTTTATATCCTCTCTACTTCGACCATCATCAGTTATTTTGCTCCCCTCCCTTCAAGACACCATCCATTCCGTTCAACTGCTCTTCCAAGTCCTTTGCTGTCTCTGACAGAATTACAATGTCATCGGCGAACCTCAAAGTTTTTATTTCTTCTCCATGGATTTTAATACCTACTCCGAATTTTTCTTCTGTTTCCTTTACTGCTTGCTCAATATACAGATTGAATAACATCGGGGAGAGGCTACAACCCTGTCTTACTCCCTTCCCAACCCCTGCTTCCCTTTCATGTCCCTCGACTCTTATAACTGCCATCTGGTTTCTGTACAAATTGTAAATAGCCTTTCGCTCCCTGTATTTTACCCCCGCCACCTTTAGAATTTGAAAGAGAGTATTCCAGTCAACATTGTCAAAAGCTTTCTCTAAGTCTACAAATGCTAGAAACGTAGGTTTGCCTTTCCTTAATCTTTCTTCTAGGATAAGTCGTAAGGTCAGTATTGCCTCACATGTTCCAGTAGTTCTACAGAATCCGAACTGATCTTCCCCGAGGCCGGCTTCTACTAGTTTTTCCATTCGTCTGTAAAGAATTCGTGTTAGTATTTTGCAGCTGTGACTTATTAAACTGATTGTCCGGTAATTTTCACATCGGTCAACACCTGCTTTCTTTGGGATTGGAATTATTATATTCTTCTTGAAGTCTGAGGGTATTTCACCTGTTTCATACGTCTTGCTCACCAGATGGTAGAGTTTTGTCAGGATTGGCTCTCCCAAGGCCGTCAGTAGTTCCAATGGAATGTTGTCTACTCCGGGGGCCTTGTTTCGACTCAGGTCTCTCAGTGCTCTGTCAAACTCTTCACGCAGTATCGTATCTCCCATTTCATCTTCATCTACATCCTCTTCCATTTCCATAATATTGTCCTCAAGTACATCGCCCCTGTATAGACCCTCTATATACTCCTTCCACCTTTCTGCTTTCCCTTCTTTGCTTAGAACTGGGTTTCCATCTGAGCTCTTGATGTTCATACAAGTGGTTCTCTTATCTCCAAAGGTCTCTTTAATTTTCCTGTAGGCAGTATCTATCTTACCCCTAGTGAAATAAGCCTCTACATCCTTACATTTGTCCTCTAGCCATCCCTGCTTAGCCATTTTGCACTTCCTGTCGATCTCATTTTTGAGACGTTTGTATTCCTTTTTGCCTGCTTCATTTACCGCATTTTTATATTTTCTCCTTTCATCAAATAAATTCAATATTTCTTCTGTTACCCAAGGGTTTCTACTAGCCCTCGTCTTTTTACCTATTTGATCCTCTGCTGCCTTCACTACTTCAGCCCTCAAAGCTACCCATTCCTCTTCTACTGTATTTCTTTCCCCCATTCCTGTCAATTGTTCCCTTATGCTCTCCCTGAAACTCTGTACAACCTCTGGTTCTTTTAGTTTATCCAGGTCCCATCTCCTTAAATTCCCACCTTTTTGCAGTTTCTTCAGTTTTAATCTACAGGTCATAACCAATAGATTGTGTTCAGAGTCCACATCTGCCCCTGGAAATGTCTTACAATTTAAAATCTGGTTCCAAAATTCTGTCTTACCATTGTATAATCTATCTGATACCTTTTAGTATCTCCAGGGTTCTTCCATGTATACAGCCTTCTATCATGATTCTTAAACCAAGTGTTAGCTATGATTAAATTGTGCTCTGTGCAAAATTCTACCAGGCGGCTTCCTCTTTCATTTCTTAGCCCCAATCCATATTCACCTACTACGTTTCCTTCTCTCCCTTTTCCTACACTCGAATTCCAGTCACCCATGACTATTAAATTTTCGACTCCCTTCACTATCTGAATAGTTTCTTTTATTTCCTCATACATTTCTTCAATTTCTTCGTCATCTGCAGAGCTAGTTGGCATATGAACTTGTACTACTATAGTAGGTGTGGGCTTCGTGTCTATCTTGGCACAATAATGCGTTCACTATGCTGTTTGTAGTAGCTTACCCGCACTCCTATTTTCCTATTCATTATTAAACCTACTCCTGCATTACCCCTATTTGATTTTGTGTTTATAACCCTGTAGTCACCTGACCAGAAGTCTTGTTCCTCCTGCCACCGAACTTCACTAATTCCCACTATATCTAACTTCAACCTATCCATTTCCCTTTTTAAATTTTCTAACCTACCTGCCCGATTAAGGGATCTGACATTCCACGCTCCGATCCGTAGAACGCCAGTTTTCTTTCTCCTGATAACGACATCCTCTTGAGTAGTCCCCACCCAGAGATCCGAATGGGGGACTATTTTACCTCCGGAATATTTTACCCAAGAGGACGCCATCATCATTTAATCATACAGTAAAGCTGCATGCCCTCGGGAAAAATTACGGCTGTAGTTTCCCCTTGCTTTCAGCTGTTCGCAGTATCAGCACAGCAAGGCCGTTTTGGTTATTGTTACAAGGCCAGATCAGTCAATCATCCAGACTGTTGCCCTTGCAACTACTGAAAAGGCTGCTGCCCCTCTTCAGGAACCACACGTTTTTCTGGCCTCTCAACAGATACCCCTCCGTTGTGGTTGTACCTACGGTACGGCTATCTGTATCGCTGAGGCACGCAAGCCTCCCCACCAACGGCAAGGTCCATGGTTCATGGGGGGGGGGGGGGGCTTAAATACATAAAAAAGTTAGAAATGGTGGCTCTTTCCGTACGTCGTGAAAGAGGAATAACTGGAAGGAACAAGACATACAATAATTGTTTTGGAAAACTTTAATTAATTTTTTTGGCTCATTCGTAATTGGATCGAGACCATACAATGAATTACAGTAATGAATATTAAATAGAGATCAATTAAGTTTACGGATTGGTAATATATGTTTCATACAAGCTCTCGGCGCTTGAGCATGGCTTTTTCTGTTAAATGTCCGTTCACGTATTTTTAACCGTGTTTCTTCTTCCTGTGTTTTCACTAAAATCGGATTTCGTTCACCCGAAGACGACGGTGGATCGAGCTGGACGACTTTTTGCTTAGAAGTACGGAACATTTTGCCATGCCAGGTCACCAAACAATCTTACAATGACTAAAGAAACAAAATAAAACATACATAGGTTAGTAATAACTATATTCTGAAATAAGAAAACAATTTAAAATTACTAAACTTACATTTTGACTTGAATATGCAATTACGAGTGCCATTTGGTTTGCAACTCGTGAATAAAATAATGAAATAACGTAGTATTAATGTCGGTGCGCCGCGCAGACTGGCCGAATGGTTTGAGGCGCCATGACACGGATTGCGCGGCCCTTCCCGCCGGAGGTTCGAGTCCTCCCTCGGGCATGGATGTGTTTGTTGCTCTTAGCATAAGCTGGTTTAAGAAGTGTGTAAGTCTAGGGACTGATGATCTCAGCAGTTTGGTCCACTTAGGAGTTCACACACATGAACGTCTGAATAGCGGTGCGCCTAAATACGTCTGATCTGGACAAGACCCAGAAAACCCCAATAATATGACGATCAAAAATCTTCAAATGTGTCCAGCGGCTGCATACAACATTTATACAGCCGTGGACTACAGGGTGTTACAAGAAGGTACGGCCAAACTTTCAGGAAACATTCCTCACACACAAATAAAGAAAAGATGTTACGTGGACATGTGTCCGGAAACACTTAATTTCCATGTTAGAGCTCATTTTAGTTTCGTCAGTATGTATTGTACTTCGTCGGTTCACCGCCAGTTGGCCCAATTGAAGGAAGGTTATGTTGACTTCGGTGCTTGTGTTGACATGCGACTCATTGCTCCACAGTACTAGCATCAAGCACATCAACACGTAGCATCAACAGGTTAGTGTTCATGACGAACGTGGTTTTGCAGTCAGTGCAATGTTTACAAATGCGGAGTTGGCAGATGCCCATTTGATGTATGGATTAGTACGGGGCAATAGCCGTGGCGCGGTACGTTTGTATCGAGACAGATTTCCAGAACGAAGGTGTCCCGACAGGAAGACGTTCGAAGCAATTGATCGGCGTCTTGGGGAGCACGGAACATTTCAGCCTATGACTCGCGACTGGGGAAGACCTAGAACGACGAGGACACCTGCAACGGACGAGGCAATTCTTCGTGCAGTTGATGATAACCCTAATGTCAGCATCAGAGAAGTTGCTGCTGTACAAGGTAACGTTGACCACGTCACTGTATGGAGAGTGCTACGGGAAAACCAGTTGTTTCCGTACATATGTACAGCGTGTGCAGGCACTATCAGCAGCTGATTGACCTCCATGGGTACACTTCTGCGAATGGTTCATCCAACAATGTGTCAATCCTCATTTCAGTGCAAATGTTCTCTTTACGGATGAGGCTTCATTCCACCGTGATCAAATTGTAAATTTTCACAATCAACATGTGTGGGCTGACGAGAATCCGCACGCAATTGTGCAATCAGGTCATCAACACAGATTTTCTGTGAACGTTTGGGCAGGAATTGTTGGTGATGTCTCGATTGGGTCCCATGTTCTTCCACCTACGCTCGATGGAGCACGTTATCATGATTTCATACGGGATACTCTACCTGTGCTGCTAGAACATGTGCCTTTACAAGTACGACACAACATGTGGTTCATGCACGATGGAGCTGCTGCACATTTCAGTCGAAGTATTCGTACGCTTCTCAACAACAGATTCGGTGACCGATGGATCGGTAGAGGCGGACCAATTCCGTGGACTCCACGCTCTCCTGACCTCAACCCTATTGACTTTCATTTATGGGGGCCATTTGAAAGCTCTTGTCTACGCAGCCCCGGTACCAAATGTAGAGACTCTTCGTGCTCGTATTGTGCACGGCTGTGATACAATACGCCATTCTCCAGGGCTGCATCAGCGCATCAGGGATTCCATGCGACGGAGGGTGGATCCTCGCTAACGGAGGTCATTTTGAACATTTCCTGTGACAAATTATTTGAAGTCACGCTGGTACGTTCTGTTGCTATGTGTTTCCATTCCATGATTAATGTGACTTGAAGAGAAGTAATAAAATGAACTCTAACGTGGAAAGTAAGCGTTTCCGGACACATGTCCACATAACGTATTTTCTTTCTTTGTGTGTGAGGAATGTTTCCTGAAAGTTTGGCCGTACCTTTTTGTAAGACCCTGTATATCTATGGCTCAAATTTTCTTTTATTTCATGACTTATTGCTTATAATTACGCATTCTGCTAAGAAAAGCTCAGCATGGAAATGTGCCTTTAAAAAACCCACTTTCAAAACATCAAGCAACGAGTCCGGGGATATCCTGTCAGCTCCTAGACGCCAGTCCCACTGTAAATAATACAAAAGAATTACGCTATTTAAAGGTGCTAGCGAGACTTTTGTACGCAACTCCGCGTGACGCGCCCCGCCTCGTGCCGGCCAACAAGCAGAGTCTGTGTGCTGTGCTGTGGTGTGCCGCGGTGTGGTGTGGTGTGGGTGGCTGACCAGCCGCCTCCAGGAGTTCGTTGCGCTGTCCTTGGAGTGCCCCCGTGGCCCGCACCGAGTGTCCTTCCTGTTATCAGCCGGGAGCCGGCTCCCTCCCGACCTTGTCATGCGTAACGAGGCCAGAAATAAAACAACGCACCAGCCGTTAGCTGCCACGGCTCTCCGTTAATCCAGATCTAAGCTCACAGTCGAGCTGCTGACTCTGACACTGTTCACCACAAGATTCTACTAAGTAAGCTAGAACCATTGGGAGTAAGAGGCTTAGCTAATAACTGATTTCTGTTATACTTAGGAAATAGGGCACAAAGATAATATCTTGTCGTGAAACACTTAACAGAATACATTAAAATAAGAATTCCTCAGGGTCGCATATGAGGACCAATACTGTTGGTGATATGCATGAATGAGTTTCAAAATAGTATTAATCATGGTGAAAAATGATCTTTAGTGACGAGTGCAGTATTAAAGTCACTGCAAAAACGAGAGAACTCCTTACGGAGAATCCAAACGAGACCCTGAAGAAGGCTTATAACTGGTCAGTTGCAACAAAGTGGCGTTTAACATACAGAAAACAAATTCGATGAATTTCAGTTTGAAGAGGGAAAATGACGCTGTTAAATTAAGTGTAAAAGATAAATCTATAAACTGTGAAATAAACACAAAATACCTAGGAACGAATATCGGTTCTTAGTTCAAGTGGTGTGAACACACAAAGATACTGGAAAACTGAATGTCATCACCATGTTACGTCCCTAGAGTCCTGTCATCTGTGTCTAACAGCCACTGTCTTTCATTTACATACTATTCATATGTACTCTCGGTTCTTAGCTATGGAATTCTTTCCTGAGGAACAAATGCACAAAATATGAACCACATTTTCAAACGAAAGAAACGTGCCATAAGAATAACAACCAAAAGTAATAGTCGAGCTCACGGTAAAGATCTGTTTAAAACAATTGTGATTTTAACTACACCATGTAAGTATATTTCTCGATCAGTTGTGCAAATCAAAAATAACATTGATAATTACTTCACATACAACTCTGTCCATGAACATGGAATAAAAACTAGACTGAACAAACATTTGCTGCTAAAGAACAAACATGTAATTCAGAACAGGATTCCCTACCAAGGAATAAAACTGTATGGTAAATTGCCTAAAGACATTAAACAGATAACTAAAACGAACTGATGTAAGGAGGCAGTTGAAAATACGTCATAAGCAATACCTTCTACACAGTGGAGAATTAATTAGAGAATGTAGAGTAGAAGTTTGGTAAAGAATGTAACAGAAATACATAGTAATAATCATTAGAAAACATCTGTCATCTCACATAACACTTTCAACCCAATCTTCCCTTTATTGTCTTTTATTTATTTATTTATTTTTTCTTGTCTTTAAAATCTTACCTTCAACACCATGCAGTGTATAATACTAACACTTTATCCTCCTCCTGATTTCAACATCTCACTCATTATAAATGGATGGTGACTCAGTTTCTCAGGCAAGCAAGTGGGAAGATGCGGTACATGAAATAGAAACGAAAAGTCTTTGCTACGGTCCTGGCGTTAGCTGATAGTGTGTGTAGCGTTTCGTGAAGTGTATAAAGTGAGTAGTGTGTCTAACACGTGCAATGACTGGAAGTGAGTAGTGAATGAACAGTATAGCACTAACCTTCTAAATTATTAAATATATCTTTCCAAACTACTGTACACAAGGGATAAACAATAAGATAGCTCTGTTTCAAAAAGACTGGCCATATATATTATTCAGAAGGGTAGAGCCTCCAGTCCTCATCCTGATTTAGGTTCAAATGGTTCAAATGGCTCTGACCACTATGGGATTTAACATCTGAGGTCATCAGTCCCCTAGAACTTAGAACGACTGAAACATAACTAACCTAAGGACATCACTCACATCCATGCCCGAGGCAGGATTCGAACTTGCGACCGTAGCTGTCGCGCGGTTCCAGACTGAAGCGCCCAGAACTGCTCGGCCACAGCGCCCGGCCCTGATTTAGGTTTTCTCTAAATTACTTCAGGCAAATTCCAGGACGGTTTCAAGTTGTCAAACTAGACCTCTACGCTAAGTACGAAAATTTCCGTATTCAGAGTGGTTCTGTAATTATGTTACAGACTTTCGGCGATGGTGCAGAAGTTAATGTATCAACACGAAGTACGGGACTGTGGTCTGGAAACAACCGAGTTGAAAATTATAATGGAAAATCGTGCTGGTACCTCTGGCAGCGGAATACATGCACTGGCACTAGTGAGACTAAGGCTGTAGAGTAGGCAACTTCCAGAGGTGGCAGTACCGTCCAAAACAAGAAAAACAGTCTAGTAAACATGAGCTCCAAGATGTGTACCTTAAGAACTATGTGCACTTGTTCATGTTGGATACTGTGAAACGCATGTCTTCTAGCGCAAGCTCTTTGGTTTACACATTTCTAGAGGGGATAGTATGAACCCAAGCAAAAAACCAAGTCCAATAAATATAGGCTCTGAAATGCATACCTTAAGAGCTATGAGCACTTGTTCATCTCCGGTACTATGAAACACTTCTACCGAACAAGTGCCCGTAGCTTAAGGGGTGCATTTCAGAATCCATGTTTGTCAGACATTTTTATGTTGTGTTAGTCCACACTACCACCACTGAAATTTGTCTACCCTACAGTTAGCAACTACATTACCGGTACATGTCAGAGGTATCAGAATGATTTTCGCTTGTAACTTTTGACTCGGTCGTCTCTAGACCAGGGTCCTTTACCTCAAATGGATACATCGCTGAAAATTTGGAACATCATCACGAAATCACCCTGTATGTGAAATGCGTTTTTTTTTTTTGTTTTTAAATTGCACTGTCATGACTTGTCCAATATCCGCATAAAAGTGATCAACGGAGATATATATATGTACAGGGTGAGTCACCTAACGTTACCGCTGGATATATTTCGCAAACCACATCAAATACTGACGAATCGATTCCACAGACCGAACGTGAGGAGAGGGGCTAGTGTAATTGGTTAATACAAAAAATAAAAAAATGCACGGAAGTATGTTTTTTAACACAAACCTACGTTTTTTTAAATGGAGCCCCGTTAGTTTTGTTAGCACATCTGAACATATAAACAAATACGTAATCAGTGCCGTTTGTTGCATTGTAAAATGTTAATTACATCCGGAGATATTGTAACCTAAAGTTGACGCTTGAGTACCACTCCTCCGCTGTTCGATCGTGTGTATCGGAGAGCACCGAATTACGTAGGGATCCAAAGGGAACGGTGATGGACCTTAGGTACAGAAGGGACTGGAACATTACATTACGTCCACATGCTAACACCTTTTTATTGGTCTTTTTCACTGACGCACATGTACATTACCATGAGGGGTGAGCTACACGTGCACACGTGGTTTTCGTTTTCAATTACGGAGTGGAATAGAGTGTGTCCCGACATGTCAGGCCAAGAGATGTTCAGTGTGGTGGCCATCAATTGCAATCTCTGGCGTAATGAATGTCGTACACGCCGCAGTACATCTGGTGTAATGTCGCCTCAGGCTGCCACAATACGTTGTTACATATCCTCTGGGGTTGTAGGCACATCACGGTACACATTCTCCTTTAACGTACCCCACAGAAAGAAGTCCAAAGGTGTAAGATCAGGAGAACGGGCTGGCCAATTTATGCGTCCTCCACGTCCTATGAAACGCCCGTCGAACGTGTACCTCACCCCTCATGGTAATGTACATGTGCGTCAGTGAAAAAGACCAATAAAAAGGTGTTAGCATGTGGACGTAATGTGCTGTTCCAGTCTGTTCTGTACCTAAGGTCCATCACCGTTCCCTTTGGATCCCTACGTAATTGGATGCTCTCCGATACACACGATCGAACAGCGGAGGAGTGGTACTCAAGCGTCAACTTTAGGTTACAATATCTCCGGATGTAATTAACATTTTACAATGCAACAAACGGCACTGATTACGTATTTGTTTATATGTTCAGATGTGCTAACAAAACTAACGGGGTTCCATTTAAAAAAACGTAAGTTTGTGTTAAAAAACATACTTCCGTGCATTTTTTTATTTTTTGTATTAACCAATTACACTAGCCCCTCTCCTCACGTTCGGTCTGTGGAATCGGTTCGTCAGTATTTGATGTGGTTTACGAACTACATCCAGCGGTAATGTTAGGTGACTCACCCTGTGTGTATATATATATATATATATATATATATATATATATATATATATATATATATATATCTCCGCCTTCGGCCGCAGAGCTGACACCAACCACGCAGCCGTATCCCCCTGGCCGTCATCGCTCGCACTCCTCCACGCTTGTACCAGCAGACTTTGCCAACCTTACAGCCACACATTCTCCGTATGCAGTCACAAAGAAACTTGAAGCACCTTAACCCCTGTCTCTCATGTTTTTCAGTCATGTGACTGGACTTACTCGGCGCCTCCAACTATTTTTACTTCGTACTAATCTTTTCGTCCCTGCGTTGTTAAATAGCCAACATTCTCTACAATCTTTTGTGTGTATCTTAATTTCCAGCCTTGTCTGCCTGTAATATCGTCTTGTGGACAGCTCCTTACAGTGCCAGGTCAGCTGTTCGAAGTACAGAGCTTGAACAAAAATATGAAACCTTCGTGAGAAATGAATGCCTGAACACAAATTCAGATGGCAACTAAGCCCTTAGGTTGCTTTTGTATTTAACCACGAGTGGCACCTGTGCAACGTCCTCGATTAGTTACAAGTGTCAACCGTGGTCACAACAGCTTTCTATGCAGTTGTGTTTTATGTCGGAGCTCACTTCATTGGAACGTGGGCGAAGTGTTGGGGCTCGTGTGCTGGGTGGATCCGTGACCAACGTAGCCGACGTGTTTGGTGTTTCAAGAACCACCATACCGAAGATTTATACCGCATACGGGAAAAACGAAAAACCATCATCCCCTAAGTGAAACGCGGACGAAATTGTTTGTTGACAGATCGTGGTAGACGGTTATTGAACAAGACTGTGACGGAAAGTAAGAAGAGGAAAGCTGCAACAGTCACTGCAGAACTGAATGTCGCATTCGCGAACCCTGTCACTGCCAGAACAACCCGAAGGGAGCTCCGTTAGCAGGGAACTGCACGGCGAGCTGGAGTTCAAAAACCAGTCACGAGTGGTGAAAATGTTCGGACAAGGAAAACGTAGTGGCGAACCAATAAAACATAAAACTTGAGCTAATGGAGTAATCCAAGGAAGCCACTTGGTCGGATGAGTCTTGTATCTCAGTGTTTCCAACTTCTGGCCGAGTTTACGTCACAAGAGTGAAACATGTCGGCAGTTCGGAGATGATTTGGGCAGCCACGTCGTGGTGTTCCATGAGCCCCACGGTTACTTCGCAGGGTCGCATTATTGACGAGGATAACGTGACAATTTTGGCTGATCAGATCGATCCCATGGTACAATGTTTCTACCGCAGTGGTCATGGTGTTATTATTCTCGTGTCCGAAACATACATAAAAGACAGTTTATACAATTGCCGACAGATCAACACAGTTTATATAATCCTTCACCAAAATTTGGCCACTTCCGGTGCATTTTCCGTTGCCTGGTGAAGGTCATCTTCTGTGCACGTGGCTGGACAGAGCCGACACTGAAGCGTGTGTTGGACAGTCTGTTCTTCCTCACAGTCACACAGGGTTTTGTTTTCTTCATTTTATCCACGTTATGCCAGATTAGGCCAGCATCTGGTCAATTCTTATCATGATGAGGAGGTCAATATTCTGAAAATATTTTCCAGCGAGTTTCAGCAGTCCACAGTCGCAGCCTGGCTTCTTCATCGGTGGTTGTTACTTTCCTCGGTGTTCTGAGAAAACTTTTCCTTGACCTTAGTCGTTGTGGGCAGGGTGGTCATCCATGCATGGGATGCGTTTCTCCTGCTCCAGTTTCGTTCTTTGCATGTTTGCTGATATTCCTCTTCGAATAGAAGGTGGTGCAATTCCTGCAAGGTGGTTAAGCTATTCGGCTGGCGTTGACTTCAAGCAGCCTGCTATAATGTTGCGTGCGTCGTTTAGGGCAATAGCCACTTGTCTGGCATTCCACACCTACATCTACATATATACTCCGCTAGCCACCAAGCTGTGTGTGGCGGAGGGCACAATTCGCGCCAAAGTTGTGGTGTCACCGCCAGACACCACACTTGCTAGGTGGTAGCCTTTAAATCGGTCGCGGTCCATTAGTATACGTCGGACCCGCGTGTCGCCACTGTCAGTGATAGCAGACCGAGCGCCACCACACGGCAGGTCTAGAGAGACTTACTAGCACTCGCCCGAGTTGTACAGCCGACTTTGCTAGCGATGGATCACTGACAATTACGCTCTCATTTGCCGAGACGATAGTTAGCATAGCCTTCAGTTACGTCATTTGCTACGACCTAGCAAGGCGCCATTTATCCTTTGCTATGTATCTAATGAAGCATGTACAGTAACGAGAGATGTTCACCAATTGTGGATTAAAGTTAAGTATTCTACCAGTTACCTCCTGTTTTGCTAGTCTTATTTCTCTGACTTGTTCCAGAGCTCACAACAGTTTGCGTGAGCTTTAACAGTGTGCATTTCGGCCTCCTCAAGTAACACGGTGTTGGCTCTTATGCCAACACCTCATTGGCGACGAGTATTTAGGGTTTGTCTTGCGTTTGCTCTACTTTACTTGTGTCATGGCTTCGCCACAATCTCCAGATGTACTGTCAGAATTTTATCGCTTGCAGAATCAGCAGACGCAGGCCTCATTGGATGCCCTTGGACAGCTCGTCCAAGATCAACGTGCGATGCAAAACGATGCGGCCGCCGCCGCTTCACCGCTACCGCAGCCACAACACGCAGTTGCACCACCTTTTCGTCCGTTTGAAGCGGCACTGGAAAGCTGGACGGAGTGGTCACGCCAATTTGGATTCCATCTCGCCGCCTACAGAATTCAACGTAATGAGCGGCAGCCTCACTTATTGTCGTGCATAGGCGTCCAGACGTACAGAGTGATAGTGAAATTATTTCCTCAACGCGACGTAGCAACTCTGTCCTACGAAGAAATTTTGTCGGCATTAGATGCATATTTCAAGGAATCAGTCAATGTAGTTGCAAAAAGGTATACGTTCTTTCGTACAAAACGTACGGCCGGTCAAACTAATCGGGAGTGGGTTGCAACTTTGCAAGGCCTTACTAGGGATTGTCCTTTTGAGTGTGAATGTGGACTCCCTTATTCAGATACTATGGTGCGTGATGCAATTGCACAGAACGTTTCTGATGTTCGTATACGGGAGCAAATTTTGAAACTAGTCAATCCCTCCCTTCAACAAGTGATGGACGTATTGGATCGGCAAGACACACTTGACTTTGCTCAGGAATCATTTGAAACTTCACCAGCAGTGTGTCACATTAACCGGCCCGCCGGGCGAGCTGCACAGAACAGTAAACAGCCCTCGCGCCCAGCCGCGCCAAATCCGCCAAGACCTAAGCCACGTGTGCCGCGCAAGCAAGCAAATGCAGTGCTAAAATCATATCCGCGGTGTGCAACTAGACATTTGCGTGAGAATTGCCCGTCATGCCAAGCTATTTGCTTTTTCTGTCATAAAAAAGGACTTGTTCAAAGTGTTTACCAGAAAAAGCTCCGATTGGACATTCACAACAATTCCAGGCCCTTTGCTTCGCGCCGGAATCGAACCAAGAATACTCAGGCTCGTAAACCTTCGCCCATGGACATTCATGTAGTTAATTCCACTCCGCCCAGTGCCACTCTCTCTAACAGTGACTGTGTTCGTCCCACAAAAAGTGTGAGTCGACATCGACGGAAATCACGTCAAGTCGTAAGTGATTCTTTATCAGAGTCAGTTCACGTTGCACGAGACAGTCGCTCTTGTCGTCAGCAGGACAATAAACTTTTTGTAGATTTGGACATTAATGGCACGGTCATACCATTCCAGCTCGATACCGGGGCTGCAGTTTCATTGATCAATAAAGACACGTACAAACAACTGAGCACACCTCCGTTGTGTGCCACACCTGTTAAGTTAACTAGTTATTCAGGTCAAGATATCCCTGTGTTAGGACAGTGCAGCCTTCTTGCAACATACAAGGGACAAACAAAACTTGTGTCATTTTACGTTCTTCGTTCTTCATCTGCAGTGAACTTGTTTGGTTTAGATTTATTTCAGTTGTTTAACTTGTCTATAGTCAATCAGGTCCTATCAGTGAACCAGACTGTGCCTTCAGCCAGTGTTTCTCGTCTATGTGAAGAATTTGCAGACATTTTTGCACCGGGCCTGGGTTGCGCTAAGAACTATAAATCACATTTGGAACTGAAAGTCAAAGCACAACCGAAATTTTTCCGAGCGCGCAATGTTCCCCACGCATTGCGTGATGAGGTCGCAAGAACATTACACGATTTGGAATCACAAGGTGTGATTGAATGTGTGCAGGCTTCTCTCTGGGCATCACCCTTAGTAATTTTGCCAAAACCATCCGGTAAATTGAGACTTTGGGTGGACTTCAAAGCTACAGTGAATCCACAACTAGTGATTGCAACTTTTCCTTTACCCCGCCTGGAAGATCTTTTTGACAAACTGTGCCCGGGTAAATATTTTTCGAAGTTGGACCTAGCAGATTCGTACTTGCAAATACCAGTGGACGACGAATCCCAGCGCATCTTGGTGGTTAACACGCATCTTGGTTTGTATCGATTCAAAAGACTGCCATTCGGGTGTGCATCCGCCCCTGCATTGTTTCAGCAATATCCGCAAGCTGTTTGTGCCTCAGTCCTTACTGCAGCAAACTATCTGGACGATATTGTGATCTCCGGAAAGACAGAAGAAGAACATTTAGCCAATCTCCGAACATTATTTCAGGTCTTGCGACAAAATGGTCTTCGCTTGCGGAAAGACAAATGTGTGTTTTTTGCTCGTCACTTACCATATTTGGGACATGTAATCAATGCCCAAGGCATACATCCCAGTCCAGAGCACCTCCGTGCCATACAAGACTTGCCTTCGCCGCAGAATTTGAAGCAGCTACAGAGTGTGCTGGGAAAAATTAATTATTACAATAAATATGTTCCACATGCCTCTTCTATTTCAGCTCCATTGCATCGCTTACGCCGTAAAGGTGTTCCGTTTGTCTGGACGACGGAATGCGAACACGCCTTTCGCCAGTTGAAATCGGCATTGCTTTCAAATACTTGCCTTACGACATTATATCCCCAGAAACCCCTTTTGTTGATGGTAGATGCATCGGATTTCGGGATCGGTGCTGTGCTTGCGCACAAGGATGGATCGCATGATCGCCCTATTGCCTTCGCGTCCAAATTGCTCTCGTCTGCGCAACGAAATTATTCACAGATAGAGAAAAAAGCTTTGGCTCTAGTATTTGGTGTTACAAAGTTTCATGATTTCTTGTATGGTCGTCCCTTTACCATCATCACAGACCACAAACCTTTGACATCGCTTTTTCATCCGAACAAGCCTGTACCTCCATTAGCAGAAATTCATTCGCTGGTCTATTTTCCTCTCGCAGTACCGCTACGACATCTTGTAGCGGTCCACTGCTAAGCACGAAAACGCCGATGCGTTGTCCCGTTTGCCTGTTGCTGAGGATAGAGCATTCGATTCCTCCGAACTTGCTTGCATGTTCATTGATGCGGAAACCGATGTCGTGGTCGAATCGTTTCCGATTGATTTTCGTCGTATAGCTACGGCCACAGCTGCTGACTCTGTCCTTGCGTTTTGTTGCTACGCAATGGCCCTTGTCAAAGTCACGGATCGAGGATCCGTTGGTTCGCCGATTTTTTGCTCACAAGGAGAGACTTTTTGTTCGATGTGGTGTTTTGTTGTTGCGTTCTGATAATGATCAGTCAAGAGTCGTTGTCCCACGTTCGTTACAGTCCTCTTTCTTACGGCTTCTCCACCAAGGACATTGGGGTATAGTGCGAACGAAACAACTTGTTCGTCAGCACTGTACTTGGTTCGGAATCGATGCTGCGATTACGAATATGTGCTCTTCTTGTATGGCGTGTGCCGAACAACAATCCGCCCCACCGCGGAAATTCTTTGAATGGCCGAAAGCCACTTCCCCTTGGCAACGCTTACACATCGATTTTGCTGGTCCATTCTGGAATGCTCGATGGTTGGTTGTGGTAGATTCATTCAGTAATTTTCCTTTTGTTGTCCGGATGTCTTCCACGACGTCATCTGCCACCATCCAAGCGTTGTCTGCTATCTTTTGCATTGAAGGTCTTCCGCAGACTATTGTTTCCGACAATGGCCCACAATTCATGTCCGCAGAATTTCAGTCATTCTGCCAGGCCAATGGTATTCAACATCTGACATCCGCGCCGTTTTCGCCTCAGTCAAATGGTGCCGCTGAACGATTGGTCCGGACTTTCAAGTCACAGATGTTGAAGTTGAAAGAGTCGCGTTCTCGGGAGGACGTGTTGTTGCTCTTTTTGTCTTCGTCTCGCTCTCAGCCCCGAGATAGTAGCTCGCCGGCTGAGTTGCTCCACGGTCGTCCTCATCGAACCTTGATGTTTTTGCTGCATCCGACGTATCAGCTTCCTGTGCAGCGGCAGCCACCTGCTTTTGCTCCAGGCGCCGTTGTATTCTATCGCAACTATCGAGGTTCACGGCGTTGGCTCGCAGGGCGCATTCTTCGCTGCCTCGGCCGCGCTATGTATCTGGTTTTGGGGGCCACTGGTGAGGTGCGTCGGCATCTCAATCAGCTGCGCCTCTGTCGTCGCACGGGTTCTGCCGCTCCCCGTCTGCTTTCAGCGACGGTGCCGTCCGGTCAGCGCCCTGGGGACCCATCTACTGGCTCGCCTCATCCCCAGGTGTTACCGACGCTGCCTTCCATTTTGCCCCATGGCGACGCGCCGCCACCGCCGCCGCCGCCGCCGCCTGTTCTCCCGCCGGCGCCGCCCGCAGTGGATCCGTCGCTGCAGCCGCCGGCCGCCTCCCTGGGTCACGCGCCGCCGATCGCTTCCCGTGACCAGTTGTCCTCCGACATGGACCTCTTGCCCGCTCCGGACCAGATGTCGTCTTCGCCCGTCGGGTACCCGACGCGATGGAGGTCGAATCTTCGGCCCCTCCTGTCTCTTTAAGGGCGCATACACCGCATGTTGGCATGCACCCTGGACTAGGTTTTCAGGCGTTTCCTAGCTCCCCTCAGACCGAATGGCCGGGTACGGTTGGCACAGCCTCGCCTGTTGTTAGGCTCCCCACCTCGTCGCATACGTCACCATGGGGTCCTCCCCACGGCGGGCGGAAGCCTTCTAACACAACCGTACGCTGATTTGCGGGGGAGGAATGTGGTGTCACCGCCAGACACCACACTTGCTAGGTGGTAGCCTTTAAATCGGCCGCGGTCCATTAGTATACGTCGGACCCGCGTGTCGCCACTGTCAGTGATAGCATACCGAGCGCCACCACATGGCAGGTCTAGAGAGACTTCCTAGCACTCGCCCCAGTTGTACAGCCGACTTAGCCAGAGATGGATCACTGACAATTACGCTCTCATTTGCCGAGACGATAGTTAGCATAGCCTTCAGCTACGTCATTTGCTACGACCTAGCAAGGCGCCATTTATCCTTTGCTATGTATCTAATGAAGCATGTACAGTAACGAGAGATGTTCACCAATTGTGGATTAAAGTTAAGTATTCTACCAGTTACCTACTGTTTTGCTAGTCTTATTTCTCTGACCTGTTCCAGACCTCACTATAGTTTGCGTGAGCTTTAACAGCGTGCATTTCGGCCTCCTCAAGTAACACGGTGTTGGCTCTTATGCCAACACCTCAAAAGTCATATTCCCCACCCCTCCGTTCCACTCACAGGTCGCGCGAGGGAAAAACAACTGTCTGAACGCCTCAGTACGAGCTCTTATTTCCCTTATCTTTGAATGATGATGATTACGCGATTTGAAAGTTGGTGGTAATAATATATGCTCTACATCCTCGGCGAAGATTGGATTTCGGAATTTAGTGAGCAGCTCCTTCTGTTTAGCGCGTCGTCTATCTGAAAGTGTGTCCCACTTCAAGCTTTCTATGAGATTTGTAACGCTCTCGCGTTGGCTAAATGTACCAGTCACAAATCTTGCCGCTCTTCTTTGGCCCTTGTCAATCTTTTCAATCAGACACAGCAGCTAAGGGTCCTATACAGACGAACAATAAAACTGGACGAACTAACGTATTGTAAGCTATTTCCTTTGTTGAAGGACTGCATCGCTTCAGGATTCTACCAATAAACCGCAATCTAGAGTTCGCCTTAACCGTTACTTGTGTAATCTGATCATTCCATTTGAGATCATTTCGAATAGTCACACACGTATACTTGACGTTACCGCTTCCAAAGACTGATCATTTATTTTGTACTCCTACATTAATGGGGATTTTCGCCTTGCTATACGCAGTGGGTTACACTTACTAATACTGAGAGATAACTGACAGACATTACACCACGCATTTATTTTCTGCAAATCCTCACTGATTTGTTCACAACTTTCGTGTGATACTACTTTCCCGTAGACTACAGCATCATCGGCAAACAGTCTAAGGCCGCTGTCAATACTATCAACCAGATCGTTTATGTAAATCGTTAAAAGCAGAGGACCTATTACGCTGCCCTGGGGCACACCTGAAGTTACTCTTGTTTCTGTTGAAGTTACACCGTTCAGGACGGTATACTGCTCCCTGTCTGTTGAAAACTTTCTAGCCAACCGCATGTGTCATTGGATAGACCGTAAGCGCGCACTTTTTGTAGCAAACGACAGTGTGAAACTGAGTCGAACGCCTTTCGAAAGTCGAGAAATATGGCATCGATCTGGGAGCCGGTATCTAGAGCCTGTTGTGCATCATGCACAAAGAGGGCCAGCTGTGTCTCGCATGACCGCTGTTTCCTAAAACCGTGCTGGTTTCTGCAGATGAGCTTTACAGAGTCTAGAAAGGTAATTATGTCTGAATACAAAATATGTTCCATAATTCTACATCAAATCGATGTCAGTGAAATTGGCCGGTAATTGTATACATCCGGTTTTCTCCCCTTTTTATAGATTGCTATGACCTGGGCCTTCTTCCAGTCCTGTGGATCTTTCCGCAGTTCCAATTATCTCTGATAGATGACGGATAAGAATGGTGCTATATTTGTAGCATAGTCAACAGCATTTGTTCAGTTATACCAAACAGGACGGCCATACTCTGCAGCGGAGTGATGCTGTATCACAAGAGGACTGGGCCGCTGTTCACACAGCTCGCAGCGTTCAATTTGGTTTGAGAGCACGAGGATGAATGTCGCATCACCCCTGGCCACTGCAGTCAGCAGATCTGAATACTTGTTGATCCTTTGTGGTCTGTTATCCGCAGTGGTCAATATTTTGCAGGAAAACTGGTGTAATATTCCGTTGATAACCACGCAGGACCTGTGTTTGTCCGTGTTTTGAATTTCAGTTGTGGTTTGGGTGGTTCCATATCTTTGTCCACCCCCTGTATATAAATCGAATCCCTGAAGACGTAACACCCGTTTTATTTCCTCAACGGTTCGAGATAACTAAACGAATACCTGGCGGGGGGTGTGATTTTGCTGTCACACTATGGTGACGAAAGTCACGGCACAGGGATATGCACGTGTACCTATGGCGGTAGTATTACGTGCAACAGGTATGAAGGGGCAACGCATTGGCGGACCTGTCATTTGTACTCAGGTGGTTCGCGTGGAAAGATTTCCGACGTGATTATGGCCGCATGACGGGAATCACAAGACTTTCAACGCAGAATGCTGACTGAAGCATGATGCACGGGACACTGCATTTCGGAAATCGTTAGGTATTTCAACATTACCAGTTCCTCAGTGTCAATAGTGTGCCGATAAAACCAGATTTTAGACATTATCTCTCACCACGGACAACGCTGTGGTCGACGGCCTTCACTTAACGACCGACACCAGCGGCGTTTGCATAGAGTTGTCAGTGCTAACAGACAAGTAACTCTGTGTGGAATAACTGCACAATCAATGTGGGACGTACGAAGAACGTCTCCGTTGGGACAGTACGGCGAAACGTGGCGTTATTGCGGTACAGCAGCAGACGACCGACGCGAATCCCTTTGTTGACAGCACCTCTCCTCGACTCTTGAGCATATCGGTTGGATCATGGACGACTGTGAAACTGTGGCCTGGTCAGATGGGTCCCGATTTCAGTTGGTTCAGCTCATGCTAGGGTTCGAGTGTGGTGCACACCCCACGAAGCCATGGACCCATATTGCCAACACGTCACTGTCACTATGCATAATGGTGTGGGCTGTGTTTACAAGGAATGGACTGCGTCCTCTGGTACAGCTGAACCGATCATTGACATGGAGACCATCTACAGCCATACGTGGAATAGTTCCTAAACAACGGTGCCACTTTTTAGACGCCAATGTGCAATGTCACCAGGCCACAGTTGTCTTGAAGAACATTCTTGACAACTCGAGCGAATGATTTGGCTACCCAGAACGCTCGACATGATGCCATCAGACATTTATGGGGCATAATTGAGAGCCTGCAACGGCAACACTTTCGCCATTATGGACGGCTACAGGTATAGTTAGTTAGTTGGTTGCGTGTTCCATTGATCAATAGCACGGTACGGTAGCCATTATGATGTGGAACGTGCCAAGTGCACAAGAAATGCACATATGAAACAAGATTTTATATATATATAATACAGAGTTAAAGATTAATATTTCTATTATTTACCCCACTCGCTTAAATGGCACAAAATGCATATACTATATTTATAGATTTATTTATTCCTATTCAAGAATTCATGTATGGTATAGGAGGAGTTGTCAAGGAGATATGATTTCAATTTATTTTTGAAGCCATTACTGCTGTCTGTCAGACATTTTATTTCATCTGGTAATTTGTTGGAAAATTTTATAGCAGCATATTTTACCCCTTTCTATGCCAAAGATAGGTTGAGTAAAGGATAGTGCAAGTCTTTCTTTCTTCTGGTATTATAATCATGAATATCACTGTTGTTTTTAAACTGGCCCATGTTGTTGAGAACAAATTTCATTAGTGAGTAAATGTACTGTGAGGCTGTTGTAAGAATCCCCAATCTTTTAGAAAGATGCCTACAAGATGTGCGACTATCAACCCCACACATTGGTCTAACAACTTTTTTTGGAGCAGTGAATACTTTTCGTCTACGGCTCAACATTTCTGCACGGGCTTCCAGCGACTTCTTGAGTCCATGCAACGCCGAGCAGTAGGAAGTCCAGCGCTGTATGACTTTCGTCATATTGTTGACACTTCCGTCAACCGACGTAAGTACGTTTTCTTAATGCATTCGAAAGTTCTTCCGAGACAAGTGCAACGGTAGCGTTCGTGTTAACACTTTTCCAAAAGTGTCCCCGAAATGTGATCAAAATGAAAGGCAAGGCGATTGTAATCGGGTACTACGATTAAACTCCCTCAAGTCGGGTTCTGATACCAGGCTCCGTCGTTATACCTAGATAAAAAGTATTTTTCTATTGAACCTGCTTTATATGAAAAAGACACAAGGACAGCTAAGACTGTTATAAAAGGAAAAATATTTTAGCCAGAATGAAAAATCCTCCGGTCATAAACAGAAAAAAGGCGAACGTGTCCCTGGCAAAGATAGGGTAGTAAAAGAAGTGAACTAGCTCTTCAACCTACAACAATATTATTAATATTATCACATGGAAAAACCATGTTCAACATTAAAACGTCCTGTCAACTCTACTCATGTGTAATCGTCTCCTCGAAACGTAGTCTCCTGTTGTAATGTTCGAATCAGTACCTTCTCTCAGAATTCCTATAAAAGTTACTCTCAAAGTAGATTCCAAATCTTACATTCCCCAAGTTAACGTTGCCCCTTTCACAGCAATTTTTAAAATTAATTTGACCGTGTATTGTGCGTCTAATGGTGACAAGTATCAGGCCATTATTTGTTATCCTGAAAAGACTCCAGTACAGAGCAACAATGCAGGTAATCAGGGATCGAACGCGTAACCTTTGGTTACAGGCCTTTTATGTGGTCAAGACTATTTATGAACGGTCTGCATCTTAATTAAGCACGAAGTTACGTTTATTCAATTATTCTAATGTGTAACTGAGATCAGCTATTTTGCGTAGACCCTACTGTAATTAGAAAAGCAGAACGAGTTTGTCACGTACAGCACAACAGCTGACTTTCATTCTTACTTTGTCATCTCCAGGGAAATTATACTACTGTATCTCAGACACGTTAAGACTTCCTCTAATTCTCTGTATAGATAATATTTTTCAAGTACAGACAAAGAAAAATCGGCCATGAGGAGTTTCTGTAATTGAGTTATGAAGAACAAGTTTTCGAGTTGACTATATTTCTTGTAAATATTTACCTTATTCAGAAATAAATTGTTTTAAAAATTGTTATACAAAAATCTTTTAAAACTCGCCCTATTGCAATTTATACTTAAATGTGGTTTACAGCAGTTTTGTTCAAGGTATTAACTTTCACATATAAGCAATAAAACGATCGAACCTGATAAGACAGATTGTGTTGTGGGTTGGCAGGAGAGCCAACACCGGCTACTAGAGGAAGCCGAAAGGCACGCGTTTTAGCTCACGCAGGCTGGCGTGAGGTCTGGAACAGGACAAGGAAATTAGACTTTAGCAAAAAACGTACGTAGCTGCAGGAATACTTAACTTTAATCCATAAATGGTGAACATCGCTCTTGACGGTACATTATTCATAATCTCAATAGTAACTGGTAATGGCGCCTTGCTAGGTCGTAGCAAATGACGTAACTGAAGACTATGCTAACTATCGTCTCGGCAAATGAGAGCGTATTTTGTCAGTGAACCATCGCTAGCAAAGTCGGTTGTACCACTGGGGCGAGTGCTAGGAAGTCTCTCTAGACCTGCCGTGTGGCGGCGCTCGGTCTGCAATCACTGATAGTGGCGACACGCGGGTGCGACGTATACTAACGGACCGCGACCGATTTAAAGGCTACCACCTAGCAAGTGTGGTGTCTGGCTGTGACACCACAGATTGTATAGTTTATTTATTTTTTTTTTTTAAAGTTACATATGAATCACGGACAATTGTGTTACAGACTTACCTGGCAGCTTCAGGGACATTTACATCAAAACATTTTGACATATTCGAGCGTTTTTACTTGTCAGTATTAGTGCTACGGTCATATTATAAAATGCATCGTGTTATGTAAAATAATGTGCTACATGATGTCGTGACGTATAACATGATACACACCATTGTGTCCTCCATCATGTTGTTTGTCGTGTCGTACAATATAACAAAACTTGTATGGGACACTTCATGTTTTAGATGCACCCCCCACTCTCGGATAATTCCTATTGAGGATGCAGCCCGCTCACTGGAAGCTCGTAAATTTGTGTCTATTTGTTCTCACTCCCTCAATATACATGTAACAGGGGTTGCATTTGGAGGAAGAATGGTCCCCTTGGGTAAAAATTGTTCTAGTGTCTCAACAGAAACAAATCCACCACCTCAGAATTTTTTTTCCTCAAGAAAAATGTTTACACTATTACATGTACGTTTTTCAGCCATATGATATATATTGTCCACTATGATTGTAGAACCTTCTGGAATATGGGCACAGGATCATAGATTTAAGCCTATAAATTGAAAGATGCAATGATACCGACACCTTGAAGCTAAGAGAGTTCACTGAACTGGGGAAGTAGGGTTAACCTGTAAAAAAGCGCGAATACGTCAAGGTGTTTTGATTAACATGTCTATGACGCTGCCACATAAGTAGAAAAACTGGTCGCATTCTTTTACATCCGTAATTCTGCCCTGGACATATTCGCCTTTTTTTGTGCTATGATAGGAACATTTGTCATTCTGATTCCCAACTTTTACTCTGTCCCAGTTTTGACGTTAGACCGCCATAGCTTGGCAACTGATGTAGATTTCTGTTGTTCTTTCCAACTATGTCACTTATATTGTGGCAGCGGATAAAACTTTTGCAACACAACAGAACGACCAATAGTTACGTATATTTGTCTACCTTCTTTCAAAATTGGAACTGACTCGCACTAGTCTGAAACATCGAAATTGCGTGCGTAAAAAAAAAAAAAAAAAGAGTAAGAACGTGTTTTATATCGTAAAAACGCATTCCTTATTTATGTGATTCACTTTAAACCGTTTCCGTGCATCAAGTTTACGTATAAACTAAATTTACTTGTTATAGCTAAACTATCGTATTTCGACAACCAAGAAAGAGTATTGGTTTAAAAAAATTTCGTATTGACTTTATCCATTTATCTACTTTCGTGTAAAATTTAAAACGATTCGTACAAGTTTAAAGCACAGAAGTGGCACAGCTGAAGAAAATCTCAGGGAAATGTGTTTTTTGTTAGTTTTTGCACGTAAAATCCGAATGGTGCACATACAAACAATGGCATTAGCTAAGCAATAATCTGAGGCCAGGTAAAATCTTTTTCAAAAGGAATTAGACGTTTCGCACAATCTGCTTGGGTGCCAGCCACGATTCGTCGTTCAAACCTAGCTTAATATACCGCAACATAGCTACAGTAAGTGAGATGTTCGAATGGATATACATACGGAAGAGGAGGGTTTAGAATTTAGCGGTTGCTGTCGGTCGGTTTCCGTGACGTACGCACACCAAAACAGCATCAGAACACTGTCATTCGGTGACGAACTGTCGGAACATGTTGGGTTTCCTTAGAAGCCGTTCATTTCTCGCTGCTGACATTTCGAAGCGTGACACTCAACCGAGACCTTCCAACAGATGTACAGAGAGTTTTCGTCACATGCTGTGGAAATATAAAGTCAATTTACATTTCGTTTGTTAGCTTGCGAGATGAATGAACAGAACTCAGTAGCGATTCGAGTCCTTATGTCGACTTTAAGGTCGATGGTCTGATACTCTGGCAACCTTACTGTAGTTTTTAGGTAGTCTGTCATACCTTCTTCGAAAAACTACAGTTTAAGGAAATTCTAGAAAGAAAACTAATTTACATATAGAATGTTCAAAAAAATGGTTCAAATAGCTCTGAGCACTATGGGACTTAACATCTGACGTCATCAGTCCCCTAGAACTTAGAACTACTTAACCCTAACTAACCTAAGGACATCACACACATCCATGCCCGAGGCAGGATTCGAACCTGCGACCGTAGCGGTCGCGCGGTTCCAAACTGAAACGCCTAGAACCGCTCGGCCACAACGGCCGGCGTACATATAGAATGTGTTCGTGACGTCAGCCACCAGCTAAAGTTATGATAACATTGGACGACGGCAGGACCGCTCACTCACAGAATTGAATGTCAAATCTAGTGACAGGAAACGAATCACCCAAGGTTCCCAAAGCAGCGGAGCGTAAAGACAGGAACAAAAAGAGGAAAAGCCGATTCCCCCACCTGCCACAGTCAATAAGAATGCAACTAATACACAAACTTTTCTGGAGACTAGAAATCTACTCTGTAGAAATCAGCATGGGTTTCGAAAAAGACGATCGTGTGAAACCCAGCTCGTGCAATTCGTCCACGAGACTCAGAGGGCCATACACACGGGTTCCTATTTAGATGCCGCGTTTCTTGACTTCTGCAAGGCGTTTGATACAGTTCCCTGCAGCCGTTTAACGAACAAAGTAAGAGCATAAGGGCTATCAGACCGATTGTGTGATTGGATTGAACAGTTCCTAGATAACAAAACGCAGCATGTCATTCTCAATGGAGAGAAGTCTTCTGAAGTAAGAGTGATTTCAGGTGTGCCACAGGGGAGTGTCGTAGGACCGTTGCTATTCACAATATATACAAATGACCTTGCGGATGTCATCGGAAGTTCACTGAGGCTTTTTGCAGATGATGCTGTGGTGTATCGAGAGGTTGCAACAATGGAAAATTGTACTGAAATGCACGAGGATCCGCAACGAATTGACGCATGTTGCAGGGAATGACAATTGAATCTCAATTTAGACAAGTGTAATGTGCTGCGAATACATAGAAAGATCATTTATCAGTTAGCTACAATATAGCAGGTAAGCAACTGAAAGCAGTTAATTCCATAAATTATCTGAGAGATGGCATTAGGAGTGATCTAAAATGAAATAACCATATAAAATTAATCGTCGGTAAAGCAGATGCCAGACTGAGGAAATGCAGTCCGAAAACAAAGGAAGTAGGTTACAGTACGCTTGTTCGCCCACTGCTTGAATACTGCTCAGCAGTGTGGGATCCGTACCAGATAGGGTTGATAGAAGAGACAGAGAAGATCCAACGGAGAGCAGCGCGCTTCGTTACAGGATCATTTAGTAACCGCGAAAGCGTTACGGAGATGATAGATAAACTCCAGAGGAAGACTCTGCAGGAGACACGTTCAGTAGCTCGGTACGGGCTTTTGTTGAAGTTTCGAGAACATACCTTCACCGAGGAGTCAAGCAGTATATTGCTCCCTCCTACGTATATCTCGCTAAGAGACCATGAGGATAAAATCAGAGAGATTAGCTCCCACAGAGAGGCATACCGACAATCTTTCTTTCCACGAACGAGACTGGAATAGAAGGGAGAACCGATAGAGGTACTCAAGGTACCCTCCTTCACACACTGTCCAGTGGCTTGCAGAGTATAGATGTAGATGTAGATGTAGAAAAGCTGGCCGAAGTGACCGTGCGGTTCTAGGCTCTGTAGCCTGGAACCGCGAGACCACTACGGTCGCAGATTCGAATCCTGCCTCGGGCATGGATGTGTGTGATGTCCTTAGGTTAGTTAGGTTTAACTAGTTCTAAGTTCTAGGGGACTAATGACCTCAGAAGTTGAGTCCCATAGTGCTCAGAACCAGTTTTAGATGTAGAAAAATAGGAACACAAATTCTGGCCTACGCTTTATCTTCCTTCCCAAAACAAGGTCAACAAAATTCATTGATGTTCAGAGAAAACAGAACACTTTACACGACTGGAGATTGGACGTTCTTATTCACAGAACATGTGTATTAGTATGTTCTGCAGTCACCTCGGTTCAGCGCGTGTCCTGTTGCCTAGTAGGCACAAGGTCCGCCATGGGCCCTGATACCTTGTTCCATGCGTGACGGCGTCGACGCGTATAGTGCACATGTGGCGCCCTGTGGTATGGCCATCCATGCTGCACTCACCTGGGTTCGAAGTTCATCTACGGTGGTCGGCATTGGGTCACAGTGCTATAGCCGTCGCTTCACCATTGTTGTTGTTGTTGTTGTCGTTGTTGTGGTCTTCAGTCCAGAGACTGGTTTGATGCAGCTCTCCATGCTACTATATCCTGTGCAAGCTTCTTCATCTCACAGTACCTGCTGCAAACTAGTTTAGTGTATTCGTTTCACCATATCCCACACATTTTCGATTGGTGACGAGTCCGGTGATCTGGTGGGCCAAGGCAAAAGGCTGACATCCTGTGACACCAGGAATGCGCGTGTTCGTGCAGCAACATGTCGTGTTGCGTTGTCTTGCTGAAAAATGGCGACTGGGGTGCCGTGCAGAAATATATGGCTACGCGTCGCAGCATGTCACTCACGTAGGTCACACTGGTTACACAGCCGTGGACACGCACCAACTGTCACCTGTGGCTGTACCCAGTAGCAAGCCGCACCATAAGGCCTCAAGTTCGGCCTGCGTGTCTTGTGCGAATGTAGTCAACGTGATGCCGCTCCCCCCCTGTCTGTGGCGCATCGAAACGCGGCCATCGTTTTCAAACGAACAGCACCTGTATTCATCCGGAAATACTATCTGATGCCATTTCTGTCCCCAGTGACGTAGTTTCACACACCATTGCCGTCTAACAAGTTTCAGCCCATTCGTCAAGGGTATGCTGACAAGGGGACCTCCCCATCGCACCCCCCCTCAGATTAAGTTATAAGTTGGCACAGTGGACAGGCCTTGAGAAACTGAACACAGATCAACTGAGAAAACAGGAAGAAGTTGTGTGGAACTGTGAAAAAATAAGCAAAATATACAAACTGAGTAGTCCATGGGCTACATATGCAACATTATGGACAATGAGAGCACAGGAGCTTCGTGGTCCCGTGGTAGCCTGAGCAGCTGCAGAACGATAGGTCCTTGGTTCAAGTCCTCCCCCGAGTGAAAATTTTACCTTCTTTATTTTTGCATAGTTATTATTTGTCCGTTCGTTCATTGACATCTCTGTTCACTGTAATAAGTTTATTGTCTGTGTTTTGCGACCGCATCGCAAAACCGTGCGATTAGTAGACGAAAGGACGTGCCTCTCCAATGGGAACCGAAAACATTTGATCGCAAGGTCATAGGTCAACCGATTCCTCCACAGGAAAACACGTCTGATATATTCTATACGACACTGGTGACGGCATATGCGTCACATGACAGGAATATGTTATCGACCCACCTAACTTGTACACTTAGCGAATGGGTAAAAAGATTCTTCTACCTTGCCCGATTTAGGTTTTCTTGTGGATGTGATAATCAGTCCCAAAAAAGTGATGAAAACATAAGAGTTTGTCACATAAACTGAAAATAAAAAATTAAACTTTTCACTCGATGGAAGATTTGAACCAAGGACCTTTGGTTCCGCAGCTGCTTACGTTACCACGAGATCACGGCGCTCCTGCGTTCCCAGTGTCCTTGATGTTGCCTATCTTTCCATGAGCTACTCAGTTTGTATATTTTGCTTATTTATTCACAGTTCCGAATAACTTCTTCCTGTTTCCTCAATTGATCTGTGTTCAGTTTTTCAAGGCCTATCCACTGTGCCAACTTATAACTAAATCTGAGGGGGGTGCGATGGGGAGGTTCCCTTGTGAGAAGTGCACGACGCGCACATAACCCATGCCGTAATAAACGCCAACGAACTGTCACCCCTGACAGTGCACCACGTTTTACAGTGTTCCACTGTTGCGCTAGGGCCAGGATGACGCAGATCTGTCCTGGATGAGATGCCGATCGTCTCGGCAGGTGGTCTGCGTGGTGCGACCTGACCCATCTCGTCGTGTTCTACAGCCTTCCGTGAACCATTTTGCACACAACCATTGCACTGACGAAACACTTGATGTATTGGTGTTACACGAGCAGAAATTTCCGGGATGGATGCGTCTCATTCTGTCAGGCCAGTAATGCACCCTGTTTCAAACTCACTGATTTGACGTTACGGTTCGCGCATACGCCTTCGAGGCGTCCTGCACGTCTGCTCAAGTCACACTGATGCATTCATTACCTTCAATTTATAGCGACAGCGAGAGCCGCAAACACATTTTAAAGGCAGGTTGGCCTTGAACCCGTGGGCGAGCATGGTTGAAATGCTAATCATTTCTGTACAACATCTACATCTACATATATACTCCACTAGCCACCAAGTAGTGTGTGGCGGAGGGCACAATTCGCGACCAAACTCATATTTCCCCCCGTTTGTTCCACTCGTGGATCGCGCGAGGGATAAACGACTGTCTGAACGCCTCAGTACGAGCTCTGATTTCCCTTATCATTGAATGGTGATCATTGCGCGATTTGAAAGTTGTTGGTTATAATATACATGGTGGTCCACTAATCGTGACCGGGCCAAATATCTCACGAAATAAGCCTCAAACGAAAAAACTACAAAGAACAAAACTCGTCTAGTTTGAAGGGGGAAACCAGATGGCGCTATGGTTGGCCCGCTAGATAGCGCTGCCAAAGGTCAAACGGATATCAACTGCGTTTTTTAAAAATAGGAACCCACATTTTTATTATATATTCGTGTAGTACATAAAGAAATATGAATGTTTTAGTTGGACCACTTTTTTCGCTTTGTGATAGATGGCGCTGTAATAGTCACAAACATGGTATCACGTAACATGCCGCCAGTGCGGACGGTATTTGCTTCGTGATACATTACCCGTGTTAAAATGGACCGTTTAGAAATTACGGAAAAGGTCGATATCGTGTTGATGTATGACTATTGTGATGAAACTGCTCGACGGGAGTGTGCTATGTATGCTGCTCGGTGTCCTGGGCGACATCATCCAAGTGTCCGGACCGTTCGCCGGATAGTTATTTAAGGAAACAGGAAGTGTTTAGACACATGTGAAACCTCAACCACGACCTGCAACAAATGATGATACCCAAGTAGGTGTTTTAGCTGCTGTCTCGGCTAATCCGCACATCAATAGCAGACAAACTGCGCGAGAATCTGGAATCTCAAGAACTTCGGTGTTGAGAATGCTACTTCAACATCGATTGCACCCGTACCATATTTCTATGCAACAGGAATTGCATGGCGACAACTTTGAACGTCGTGTACAGTTCTGCTACTGGGCACAAGAGAAATTACGGGACGATGACAGATTTTTTTGCACCCGTTCTATTTAGCGACGACCAACAGCGGTAACGTACACCGGCATAATATGCACTATTGGGCAACGGAAAATCCACGATGGGTGCGACAAGTGGAACATCAGCGACCTTGGCAGGTTAATGTATAGTGCGGCATTATGGGAGGAAGGATAATTGGCCCCCATTTTATCGATGGCAATCTAAATGGTTCAATGTATGTTGATTTCCTACGTAATGTTCTACCGATGTTACTACAAGATGTTTCACTGCATGACAGAATGGCGATGTATTTCCAACATGATGGATGTCCGGCACATAGCTCGCGTGCGGTTCAAGCGGTATTGAATAGCATATTGCATGACAGGTGGATTGGTCATCGAAGCACCATACCATGGCCCGCACGTTCACCGGATCTGACGTCCCCGGATTTCTTTCTGTGGGGAAAGTTGAACCATATTTGCTATCGTGATCCACCGACAACGCCTGACAACATGCGTCACCGCATTGTCAATGCATGTGCCAACATTACGGAAGGCGAACTGTTGAGAGGAATGTCGTTACACGTATTGCCAAATGCATTGAGGTTGATGGACATCATTTGGAGGATTTATTGCATTAATGTGATATTTACAGGTAATCACACTGTAACAGCATGCGTTCTCAAAAATGATAAGTTCACAAAGGTACATGTATCAAATTGGAACAACCGAATAAAATGTTCAAACCTACCCACGTTCTGTAGTTTAATATAAAAATCCTACCTGTTACCAGCTGTTGGTCTAAAATTGTGAACCAATGTTTGTGACTATTATAGCGCCCTCTATCACAAAGCGAAAAAAGTGGTCTAACTAAAACATTCTTATTTCTTTACGTACTACACGAATATGTAATAAAAAAATTGGGGTTCCTATTAAAAAAAACGCAATTGATATCCACTTGACCTATGGCAGCTCCATCTAGTGGGGCAACCATAGTACCATCTGGTTTCGCCCTTCAAGCTAGACGAGTTTCGTTCTTTGTAATTTTTTCGTTTGGCACTTATTTCGTGAGAAATTTGGCCCGGTCACTATCAGTGAACCACCCTGTATACTCTACATCCTCGGCGAAGATCGCATTTCGGAATTTAGTGAGCAGCCCCTTCCGCTTAGCGCGCTGTCCATCTGCAAGCGTGACCCACTTCAAACTTTCTATGAGATTTGTAACGCTCTCGCGATGGCTAAATGTACCAGTCACGAATCTTGTAATGTCCTGTAAATATGAACGTCCTGTATCTAGTCGTTCAAGATGTATTATGTAGTATATACAACAATAAAAGTCGTCTGGACGTAAGAATTTTATGTGCCACAACCAACAACTGTGAAGACAATGACACGTAAATACAGAAGACATGCCCACAGGACGACGTATTAAATAAATGATGTATTATAGTAAATAAATACTAAATGTTGAAAAATCCAAAAGCTGTCACAAGGTTTTGTAGTTGGTAATTCATGTATTTGAACAGTTGTAATAAACATTTTTGGAACAGTGATTAAAATTTTTTTAAATTTACAAGAACATAGGTGACCGGTTTCGGTCATATCACACGGCCATCATCAGACATATGGCATCCTTCGAAGATGGTAGGTGGAGCACTCTTTTCAGCCGCTGTGATGTCAACTGGTCTAATGTCATGCATTTGACATTTTTCAGTCTGAATCTCACCGTCAGGTGCACCTCTTTGGTCGTCCGCTCAGCTCTCGTAAACGTTTTAGTACTGTGTCCAACAATGATGGATGTGGCACGAAATCTGTGCAAGATCTGACTGCTGCGTGATAGACGCGAGTAACATACGAGAAGTGACACTGAATAGCCATCGAGTGATATTGATGTTCACCCCACAACGAATGCTCACAGTGAATGCGAAAACTTCTCACAATACCCAACACTTCGGGGAAGGATGAGTAAATAAGGTGGCATTTGATACAGACCCTCGTGTGGAAAACAGCTGTAGTGAGAAAAGTAACACTTTTTCAAAGTATTTAGCGTTGTTTCGAACATTTTAAGAGGTGTTAATTGTAAACATACCAACCATCATCACAAGTAGGACACTACTGAAGACCAATGTTTGATTGGTTAACAGTTAGAGATTTCGTAGACTTTACTATGGACAGAACAAACAGCAAAATGGTATTATATTGCACGAAGCGAGGCACAAAAGCAAGAATTAAAGTCAAGCTCATGCAACGAGCAGAACAGCGTCATGTCGACAGAGAGGTTCCAATGTGGCCGAGCGGAATCACGCAGTGGTAAGGCAGTGGGGCAGTGGGTCCGTGCTCGCAAGAACGGTAGTTAAAAACCCATCCCGATCATCAGGATTTAGCTACACAGTTAAATTCAGTCAAAGATCTCATAAATGGTGCCCTTAGCCGATAGCTCGGCCAAAGCGAGTTAGGAGTCAACAGTTTCATTAGGTTCCTACTAGCGGCGCCTCAGATTACAGTGACGCAGATTTAAACCAGCAAATCGGCAGCCAAAGACGAGAAAAGAGGTGGGATAAGGAGAGGGGAGAGAGAGAGAGAGAGAGAGAGAGAGAGAGAGAGAGAGCAGCGTCATGAAGCCCGAGTAGTAGGGAGAAGGGCGTGACTGATTAGCAAGCGGAAAGAGGAAGAAGCGTAGCTGAGTGAAGACAGGAGCGTTTCCTTTGTCGTTTGACAAAGAAAAGTAGTTTATCAATTTTTTAGAAAAACATTGAAAAGTCAAAATGAAATGGTTCTGGTTTTTTTTTAAAACACAACTTAGTATTGAATTGTGTGGCGGAGGTCAGCTTGTTCAGGAGACAGGGAACAGCAATAGAGAAGGAGTCTGCCGATGTTTTTGTTTTATGTTTGGCTATAGATGGGATACTACGAGGGCGTGCTAAAAAGTAATATCCCCGAATTTTTTATGTGAAAATCTCATAAAGCTTTTCAAATAGAACAAGCTTTATAATCATTCTACATTCTTATTTTTCATTTCCATATATTCATTTCTCAACTCATTCACCCTGACGACGAATAAATTTCTCCCAAGGACGGATCAGTTTCTTGACATCGTCATCACAGAACGTCTCACTTTGTTGTCGGAGCCAAAATCTCACCGCTGCTTGCACCGCCTCATGACTGTCACAGTGAAGTCCTTGAAGGTGTTATACAACCCTTTGAGTACCAGTGGTTTCTGCTTGAAAGAACCGTTCTATTAATTATTTTTAAAGTAGCAGAGCCTTTAGCATGAAACCACAGAAGCTGTTGCATCCAGTGGCGCACAGCGGTATTTCTACGAATGTGATTCCATTTGCACTTACAGCGTTCAAAGCAACAGTCGGTGTGCAGACAGTCCTACATGATTGTAGGAGATTGTGACACGCCGTTCTTTTTTATAGTGGCCGTTCTGAGGAAATCGTTATTACTGAAAGTAAGTATATCTAAAATTATTGTAACGATAATTTGAGATTGTACTACTGCTTTTGTCAGTGGTTTCGAAATGAAACCATTAGGGACGTATATAGTTTTGCACAAAAAATTTAAATTTTAGGCCTCTTTTGCTTGTTATTTAGGACTATAATTTGTTTTATGCAATATTATTTCACTAAAGTTTCGAGATGTGGGATTGTGTCTCTCAAAGTGCGAATTTGCTTTCAAAAATATTATATGAAGTGATGGGTGGATGAAGACTGCATTTCCTAGTAGATCGAAATTGAAACCACTTCCTTAAGACAACAGTTTCTTTACTTTTGCCAGTTTCTTCTAGAATGTTTACTTTCTCCCGAACCGAGCGAGGTGGCGCAGTGGTTAGCACACTGGACTCGCATTCGGGAGGACGACGGTTCAATCCCGTCTCCGGCCATCCTGATTTAGGTTTTCCGTGATTTCCCTAAATCGTTTCAGGTAAATGCCGGGATGGTTCCTTTGAAAGGGCACGGCCGATTTCCTTCCCAATCCTTCCCTAACCTGAGTTTGCGCTCCGTCTCTAATGACCTCGTTGTCGACGGGACGTTAAACACTAACCATCACCATTTTCTCCCGATTTCTTCTTGCCTTCGTTGCTCGCTATTGTAATAAAGATTAATTATCTGAGAAAATTTAAAACTGTATTTTTTTTTCATATTGATGGGACTGAAAGGGTGAAACTATGGAGATGTATTAAAATCGGATGTGGCCAAGTCGGGACTTTTTGGAGAGTGATCGGTGACAGTAAAATCAAGGAATAGGAATGTTTTAGTTGTCACAGTGCTTGTGTGTGGTTTGGCACTGTCATGCTGAAGTCCATATCTGGATTAACTCTTCGAATTTGTGTTTTCAGTTTTCTGAGGGTCTCGCGGTACCTTGCAGCGTTTATAGTGGTGGCTTAAGGTACGGATTCCAAATGCACCACACTCCCATCTATCACACAGTACCGCAATGATGGCCTGTGCACGCTCTCATGATACGCCACGCTTACCTGTGTCTGTGTTATCCGACGAACTTCTCTGATGAGTGCATCAACCCGAGTCCAATAAGTCCGAGCACGAACAAGCCAATGTCGGACATTTCTGATATCGATACAATCATCAGCGTACACAGTATTCATTCTTCTATGTATTTCAAATGGAGACATGTTTTCTGCTGTCAGAATGTCGATTACAGCTCGCTGTTTCTCACGCACCGACACACTTAACGTTACACACTGCACATTACACGCTGAAGTGCAGAGGCCTCTAACGGCAGACGGTCACAACTAGGGTCAGCGAAGCGAGAAAGTAGACCGAGTAATATGCGTGACATGTAATTCCCCAACCGATGTTGGAAACAGATTAATAAATTCTGAGGCATTACTTTTCATCCCGCTGTCTTAGATAAGTGGCAATTTTTATCGCGACTTCGATGAGATGACAATGGACGGCGACCGCACGCCTTTTCATAGGACTGCACTATGAAGATGTTAGTCATTTGTTAGAAACTTAATTTGCACGTCGATTTGTTTGGCCACATCTCGCATCTTTTCAAATGTGGTAATGAACGGAGTCGGCCAATGGGAACAAAAGGTGCGTCTGGTTGGTTTCTGAATGCTGTTTGAACGACAAAGGTTCCAGCACTTCTCCTCTTTTTTTCTGCCTTGACAACACGCTACTAACAAACATTGGTTCAGACGTTTGTCTTGTGTGTGGAACATGGAAGCTCAGTTTGATGTAAATGATGACATCCAAGTAGCCTCGCCCAGTGCAGTGCTTTCAGACTAGGGTCTGACAATTTTGTCACTATTTCGCACTGACATGCGTACGGAAATTCCACGCGGTAAATGTGTGTCTTTCTTCACCCTTGTATTTGCTCTACAACACGTGGTGATTCAAATATTTTTCAGGGACTTATAGGCAGCTCTTTCAACTTTAAAACGATGTTTCACGTACGAGGAGTGTTAATTTTGTGGCATGGCTCTATGGTACTGCATTGAAGTGATACAAACGAGTGTGTATTCATACCCATCGTGGTTGATTGTAACCTTTCGGTCAATTATATGGGACTTCAATTGATTTATTGATGTAAATTCATTATCTGATGACACTTTTCCTGATTTAACAATTCTACTTCGTGTAACGGCATTTGTGTTGGAATTTCAAAAATTGATCCCATGGGACAACATTTCTTTACTTAAGGGTCATACTGTACAAACCTGTTCCCTTACAGTTTAAATTTTGTAAGTGATTTTCGGCAGGTCAAGTAAATACTATGCCGTTCGTGTACTCCTAGATCATCCGACGGTGGAGATGACACAGTTAGAAGTGGTAACTTTCGTAAATAAGAATTACACTCTCAGTTCATTAGGCGACGATAGCTGAGTGTCAGTAAGGTACATTACTGGAGCTAATGGACCTACACTGTGCATTTTATCACAGTTCGTGTAGCGTCGACTTTGCAGTATTCGCTACATATTCAATATTCGAACGGTATTACTACCAATAACTTTATCCCGTCTTGCATGTTGCAGAAGCTTTGTCACCTCCTTATTACTAGTCAAACGCTAGGATCACGTTGTCCAGAAATTATTTTTTCCGTTTGAGTGTATATATCAGAGCAAGAACAGTGGCCGTATTCATAAATGAACAATTGTGATTAATACAAAACGGAGAGGTAACTTCCAGCAGGTGTGGTATTGGGTTACGCGGACACTGCGGACCAGATGACGACAACAGAGTGCGGTAGTCATGTAACTTGTCTGCCTGCAAACTACCACTGTCGTGCTTGATTACGTCACGTTAGAGGAGATTCGGTAGAACGAGTGATTTCACGACTACACGTTTCACGTTCTAAGGCAATATGTTTTAGAACTTCCGGAGGGCAAATCACCTTTGCAGGGAAGTGTTTTTACAGGTCTTTTTAAACCTTCCGAAGACAGCTCGATCTGCAACTTGCTGTAGCCGATTAATAAATTATACGAAGTTCCCTTTAAGTTATGCGGCCAGCTGCTCATGTCACGATAGATCGAGCTCAATTTCCGACGCAAGCAGTTGTCTCCTGTTCAAAGGAAACCGCGGCATTAACTTTAATAAATTTAAGGATACCGGCGAAAACTTAAATCTTGATAGCCAGACGCATACCTGAACTCCGAACCTCCGAAAAGTAAGCCAGATGTCATAAACAATGTGCCACCTCGGTCGGCCGTCTGCACAATTCAGTAAGACAAAAAAACTGGTGTAAAGCGGCACGCACAAGGCGCGCCACCAAAGTGGATGCCATGCAGATGAGGTGATTATGTTTTCAGATGTGAGAAATTCGTCTGTGACACCAAGTGTGCTGCTTCAGGTTCTAGATTAGGACTGACTATGAATGAAGGTAGAATGTAATACGACAGTAGAACACCTGCATAAGGCAGTTAAACGAAATCACAAAGTCAATAGGCTACTGAAATTTTATGAGCGTGATCGTGCATGCGATTATGACAATTTCGGGGAGTCCCGCTTAACATCGACGCTCACACGACAGAAAACTGTTCGCTGCACTAGAGGCACACACGTAGTAAGGTGTCTCCTACTGCGCTCTAAAACATGCGAGCTGCGACCACACCTGATTTCTAAATAAGAGGTAGGAAGACTCGAAGGGCGTGCAGCATTTTAAGTTGAATAAATTGTACCTGACGGAACAATGAAAGTGTTTAAACCGCTGTTTTTATAACATTGTTTGGCGTGTTGCTTGGCAAGCATAATATCAAAGTACCTCTTCTTGAAAGGACGTTGGCAAAGGAACATACATCTAATGTCGACTGACTCCCCGTGCTATCAAAACTTCGCCCACGACAAATCATCTCGATTAGCATGTTGATTGTTTTCCGTTGTTGCTTTGTAGGAGAACATATCTACAAATGAAAACATATTGTGGATGTCCACCGCACTAACATATTTAGTGAACCCAGACTGTATGATTTTCCGAAACTGCACCCATCCGTCGTAACGTCCTATTTTAACTCCCTAGCCGGCCGGAGTGCCCGAGGGTTCTAGGCGCTACAGTCTGGAACCGCGTGACGGTGCAGGTTCGAATCCTACCTCGGGCATTGATGTGTGTGATGTCCTTAGGTTAGTTAGGTTTAAGTAGTTCTAAGTTCTTGGGGACTGATGACCTCAGCAGTTAAGTCCCATAGTGCTCAGAGCCATCTGAACCATTAACTTCCTATTTGTTTTCTAACACGCCTTCAGTGTTCTGTTCGCTCCAGACGCACTCAGCATCGAGCGAGATTGCACAAAACTGGAATAATGTTTACGGATTGATTAAAAATTTAATTCTTTTCTTATATTTGTGTACTGTACACCAAGCACGAAGAACCGCGTCAGATGGTACTTCATCACGACAGTTTTCTTGGCCGAGTTGAAAAGAAGGCGTCTGAGTTGCTGAATTGCTTGATTTGTAAACAAGAATTTTGTAGCTGTGGGATGACAACATAGTACCCATATCATGGCTGCAATGTATCAGATGTAATTCTTGTTAGGTACAATTAAGAGGCGCTTTCTAATAGATAGTTTTTGGAAGTATTGTTTTGCAGGAAATCGACGTGGCAAAGGCTGCAGGTAAAGTGAACGAAATTTTATTCAAGGCCACAGATGTAATCGACAATTACTACAAAATTATACACTTTTTATTTAATGAAGAAAAAAGACCAGAGCACCAAAAAATAACTAACGTAGAGTAATGAAATTTCGGGAATACATTTGTCTAGGTAACATACACTACTCGCCATTAAAATTGCTACACCAAGAAGAAATGCAGATGATAAACGGGTATTCATTGCACAAATATATTATACTAAAACCGACATGTGATTACATTTTCACGCAATTTGGGTGCACAGATCCTGAGAAATCAGTACTCAGAACAACCACCTCTGGCCGTAATAACTGCCTTGATACGCCTGGGCATTAAGTCAAACAGTGCTTGGATGGCGTGTACAGGTACAACTGCCCATGCAGCTTCAACACGATACCACAGTTCATCACGAGTAGTGACTGGCGTATTGTGACGAGCCAGTTGCTCAGCCACCATTGACCAGACGTTTTCAATTGGTGAGAGATCTGGAGAATGTGCTGGCCAGGGCAGCAGTCGAACATTTTTTTATATCCAGAAAAGCCCGCACAGGACCTGCAACATGCGTTTGTGCATTATCCTGCTGAAATGTAGGGTTTCGGAAGGATCGAATGAAGAGTGCAGTCACGGGTCGTAACACATCTGAAATGTAATGTCCACTGTTCAAAGTGCCGTCAAAGCGAACAAGAGGTCACCGAGACTTGTAACCAGTGGCACCCCATACCATCACGCCGGGTGATCCGCCAGTATGGCAATGACGAATACACGCTTCCAATGTGCGTTCACGGCGATGTCGCCAAACACGGATGCCACCATCATGTTGCTGTAAACGGAACCTGGATTCATCCGGAAAAATTACGTTTTGCTATTCGTGCACCGAGGTTCGTCGTTGAGTACACCATCACAGGTGCTCCTGTCTGTGATGTAGCGTCTTGGGTAACAGCAGCCACGGTCTCCGAGCTGATAGTCCATGCTGCTGCAAACGTCGTCGAATTGTTCGTCCAGATGGTTGTTGTCTTGTAAACGTCCCCATCTGTTGACTCAGGGATCGATATGTGGCTGCACGATCTGTTACAGCCATGCGGATAAGATGCCTGTCATCTCGACTGTTAGTGATACGAGGCCGTTGGGACCCAGCACGGCGTTCCGTATTATCCTCCTGAACCCATCGATTCCATATTCTACTAACAGTCGTTGGATGTCGACCAACGCGAGCAGCAATGTCGCGATACGACAAACTGCAATCGCGATAGGCTACAATCCGACCTTTATCAAAGTCGGAAACGTGATGGTACGCATTTCTCCTCCTTACATGAGGCATCACAACAACGTTTCACCAGGCAACGCCGGTCAACTGCTTTTTGTGTATCAGAAATCGGTTCCTCATGTCAGCAGGTTGTAGGTGTCGCCACCGGCGCCAACCTTGTGTGAATGCTCTGAAAAGCTAATCATTTGCATATCACAGCATCTTCTTCCTGTCGGTTAAATTTCGCGTCTGTAGGACGCCATCATCGTGGTATAGCAATTTTAATGGGCAGTAGTGTATCTAACCTATTAAGATTACAATATCACAAATTAAATTAAGCGCCAAGATAAGCCATTGCGAATGCGAAATGCAGGTACATTAACAACAGGTGTAACTGCCAGACTGTTGAATGCAAGGATGTAAAGGCGCATGCATCGTGGGGTGCAGGTGTCGGATGTCAGTTTGTAGGATGGAGTTCCATGCCTGTTGCACCTGGTCGGTCGATACGGCGACGGTTAATGCTGTTCGCTCATGATGCTGAAGTTGTCAATCGATAACGTCCTATATGTGCTCGATTGGATGCAGATGTGGTGATCGAACAGGCCGAGGTAACATTTCGGCACTGTGTAGAGCATGTTGGGTTACACAGCTGTATGTGAGAGAGCGTTATCCTGTTGGAAAACACCCATTGGAATGCTGTTAGTGAGTGGTAGCACAACAGGTCAAATCACCGGACTGACGCACAGATTTGCAGGCAGGGTGCGTGGTACAGCCACTAGAGTCCTCCTGCCGTCGTACGAAGTGGCACCACAGACCACAAGTCGAGGTGTCGGTCCACTCTGTCCAGCACGCAGCCAGGTTGGCTGCAGGCCCTCGACGTGTCTCCCTCTAACCAACACACAGCCGTCACTGGCCGTTCTTTCATCAGAAAACACTACACACATCCACCCTGTCCTCCATCACGGAAGCTACAAATTGCGGTCGTTTGAGGCCAGTGGAATGCAAGCTACATGCCGTTTGGCTCGGAGCTATCGTCGAAGTGACTGATTTGTAACAGTTCGTCGTGCCACTGCCGTGCTAAGTTGGTGCTCAAATTCCTACCGCAGGCGGAATGCGATGCGCCACACCCATTCGCAGAACGCGACGGTGTTCCCTCTTGGTAGCGCCATGTGGCTGGCCGGAGCCCGGTCTTCTTGCCTAAGTACCCTCCCGTGACCACCGCTCCAACCAATCATGTGCAGTGGCTACACTGTCAAGTCGTTCTGCAATACGAGGTGCATCCAAGTTCTAAGGCCTCCGATTTTTTTTTCTCCGGACTGGAAAGAGATAGAAAGATGCGCATTGTTTTAAAATGAGGCCACGTTCATTGTCAATACGTCCCAGAGATGGCAGCACCGTACGGCAGATGGAATTTTACCGCCAGCGGCGAGAATGAGAACTGTTTTAAATACTTAAAATGGCGACGTTTTCCTTACTTGAACAGCGTGCAATCATTCGTTTTCTGAATTTGCGTGGTGTGAAACCAATTGAAATTCATCGACAGTTGAAGGAGACATGTGGTGATGGAGTTATGGATGTGTCGAAAGTGCGTTCGTGGGTGCGACAGTTTAATGAAGGCAGGACATCGTGTGACAACAAACCGAAACAACCTCGGGCTCGCACAAGCCGGTCTGACGACATGATCGAGAAAGTGGAGAGAATTGTTTTGGGGGATCGCCGAATGACTGTTGAACAGATCGCCTCCAGAGTTGGCATTTCTGTCGGTTCTGTGCACACAATACTGCATGACGACCTGAAAATGCGTAAAGTGTCATCCAGGTGCGTGCCATGAATGTTGACGGACGACCACATGGTTGCCCGTGTGGCATGTTGCCAAGCAATGTTGACGTGCAACGACAGCATGAATGGGACTTTCTTTTCTTCTGTTGTGACAGTGAATGAGACGTGGATGCCATTTTTCAATCCAGAAACAAAGCGCCAGTCAGCTCAATGGAAGCACACAGATTCACCACCACCAAAAAAATTTCGGGTAACCGCCAGTGCTGAAAAAATGATGGTGTCCATGTTCTGGGACAGCGAGGGCGTAATCCTTACCCATTGCGTTCCAAAGGGCACTACGGTAACAGGTGCATCCTACGAAAATGTTTTGAAGAACAAATTCCTTCCTGCACTGCAACAAGAACGTCCGGGAAGGGCTGCACGTGTGCTGTTTCACCAAGACAACGCACCCGCACATCGAGCTAACGTTACGCAAGAGTTTCTTCGTGATAACAACTTTGAAGTGATTCCTCATATTCCCTACTCACCTGACCTGGCTCCTTGTGACTTATGGCTTTTTCCAACAATGAAAGACACTCTCCGTGGCCGCACATTCACCAGCCGTGCTGCTATTGCCTCAGCGATTTGCCAGTGGTCAAAACAGACTCCCAAAGAAGCCTTTGCCGCTGCCATGGAATCATGGCGTCAGCGTTGTGAAAACTGTGATGTCTGCAGGGCGATTACTTTGAGAAGTAACGCCAGTTTCATCGATTTCGGGCGAGTAGTTAATTAGAAAAAAAATCGGAGGCCTTAGAACTTGAATGCACCTCGTATCGCGGAAGGAACATCCAGCTTCTCCTAGCCCTATTACACGACTTCTTTCAAACTCAGTGAGACGTTCATACGGTGCCTTTGTTGCCTTAAACCCATTCTTGAGTAACATCAGCTCACCACGTCCGATTTCTAAGGTAAATTATGCTCACGACAGTTACAGCTTGCACTTAAAGGCAACATGATTTGCATCTTCACAGTGGCGCTACCAGTATCACTCTTATGCGACTGGCGCAAAATTTCGATGCAGAAACATGCCTACCAACTTTCGTTTATGTTGCATAACGCCTTCTAGCGATTTTTTCTCCGCCAGTTTATATGCGCCACGCTAGACGTCTGTCTAGCGTGATGGCTAGGTACTGAGCAGACGATGCTCAGTTCAGGGCTGTGCTTCTGATGATGCCAGGTCGCAGAGCTGGTGGCACCTCTCTCTTTGTTGATAGCTAGACCCCATTTTCTGGACCAGTGCCGAGTTTATACATCGCCATCCGAAGTCTCCGTTGCAATATCGGTAATAAAAACACTCTTGATGCGCGAGATTGTCTCATCAGCGTATAATTCTCTAGCTTCATCCGTAGTGTTCGGAGGTGTGCGATTGCACGACGTATATAAAGATTGGCCCAATCGCCGACCCTGGCGGTACACCAGCGGCGATGGATCGCCGTTATGACACACCGTCGGCAGCACATACATTGAGGGTACGTCGATTCAAGTAACTGCACAGATGTCTCCTGTGTGGTAAAGGGACTCCATGTGTTAGCATCTTATACTATAGTCTCTCATGCCACACGGAGTCGAATGCTCTGGTGAAACTGAGGAGCAGGGCTCCTAACAAGTGTTGGTCGATGTCTTACACTGTATCCTACACCAAATGTTGAGTTCTACAACGCCCTTTCCCGAATCTGATCTGGAGATCTTGTGTTGAGTTTCCACGTGGTCCGGGAGGCGTCGCAGGAAGAGATGCTCGAACACGGCAGATACTTCAGAGAATAGGCTTTTCAGTCAGTAACTTTGGGGGAGAGCAGGTATCTTTCCCAGGATTGGCTATCACCACTGTGTGCTACTATCTTCTGGTCTTATGTCAAATCAGTAAGTCGATCGAAACAGCATATCCAGACACTCTGGGATGATGATGGCATTGAAACAGAGGATAACATGCGTAAAGCTGAAATACTAAACACCTTTCTCCAAAGCTGTTTCACAGAGGAAGACAGCACTGCAGTTCCTTCTCTAAATCACCACACGAACGAAAAAATGGCTGACATCGAAATAAGTGTCCAAGGAATAGAAAAGCAACTGATATCACTCAACAGAGGAAAGTCCTGACGGAATACCAATTCGATTCTACACACAGTACGTGAAAGAATTTGCCCCCCTTCTAACGGCCGTGTACCGCAAGTCTCTAGAGGAATGGAAGGTTCCAAATGATTGGAAAAGAGCACAGGTAGCCCAGTCTTGAAGAAGGGTCGTCGAGCGGATGCGCAAAACTATAGGCCTATATCTCTGACATCGATCTGTTGTAGAATTTTAGAACATGTTTTTTGCTCGCGTATCATGTCATTTCTGGAACCCAGAATCTACTCTATAGGAATCAACATGGATTTCGGAAACAGCGATCGTGTGAGAGCCAACTCGCTTTATTTGTTCATGAAACCCAGAAAATATTACATACAGGCTCCCAGGGAGATGCCATTTTCCTTGACTTCCGGAAGGCGTTCGATACAGTTCCGCGCTGTCGCCTGATAAACAAAGTAAGAGCCTACGGAATGACAAGTTGTGTGGCTGGATTGAAGAGTTTTTAGCAAAGAGAACACAGCATGTTGTTCTCAATGGAGAGACGTCTACAGACGTTAAAGTAACCTCTGGCGTGCCACAGGGGAGTGTTATGGGACAATTGCTTTTCATAATATATATAAATGACCTAGTAGATAGTGTCGGAAGTTCCGTGCGGCTTTTCGCGGATGATGCTGTAGCATACAGAGAAGTTGTAGCATTAGAAAATTGCAGCGAAATGCAGGAAGATCTGCAGCGGATAGGCACTTGGTGCAGGGAGTGGCAACTGACCCTTAACGTAGACAAATGTAATGTATTGCGAATACACAGAAAGAAGGACCCTTTATTATATTTATTATATCATTACATGATAGCGGAACAAACACTGGTAGCAGTTACTTATGTAAAATATCTGGGAGTATGCGTGCGGAACGATTTGAAGTGGAATGATCATATGAAATTAATTGTTGGTAAGGCGGGTTCCAGGTTGAGATTCATTGGGAGAGTCCTTAGAAAATGTAGTCCATCAACAAAGGAGGTGGCTTACAAAACACTCGTTCGACCTATACTTGAGTATTGCTCACCAGTGTGGGATCTGTAGCAGGTCTGGTTGACAGAGGAGATAGAAAAGATCCAAAGAAGAGCTGTGCGTTTCGTCACAGGGTTATCTGGTAAGCGTGATAGCGTTACGGAGATGTTTAATAAACTCAAGTGGCAGACTCTGCAAGAGAGGCGCTCTGCATCGCGGTGTAGCTTGCTGTCCAGGTTTCGAGAGGGTACGTTCCTGGATGAGGTATCGAATATATTGCTTCCCCCTACTTATACCTCCCAAGGAGATCACGAATGTAAAATCAGAGAGATTAGAGCGCGGACGGAGGCTTCCCGGCAGTCGTTCTTCCCGTGAATCGTACGCGGCTGGAACAGGAAAGGGAGGTAATGACAGTGGCACGTAAAGTGCCCTCCTGCACACACCGTTGGGTGGCTTGCGGAGTATAAATGTAGATGTAGATGCAGACTATCGCCACTTGCTCTCATACTGCAGGGTAGCTGCCAGTCCTCGCTACTCCACTGGAAAGGATCGCCAAGTGGAGAACCACTGTCGATGGCAGACAGAGAAGCAGCTGCTGGAGACGGCGTCCGCCGCTGCAGGCTCTCTTGGTGCCCAGCGCTGAGGCTGAACACAGGGCGCTCTAGCGTGATACTGTAACACTCGTTGCTAAGTTACACCATTAGGCAGGCTACTGTCGACAGTGAGCTAACATACGGCCCAGAGACCCAGACATGAATGCAGTAAGCAGACTGAAATGGATGGAGGTTGCAGTGGTTAGAGGTGAAGAGCCTTACACAGGTAGGCAACCTTCGAGAGCTGCGTCAAACGAGTAGCGAGAAAGTGGACCGACTTCTGTAGAGTCCCCATTTTCATTAGGCTGCACGAGGGTTGGAAAAGACAGGTAGCCAACCACGGCCGGCCAGCAGGCAGCAGCCAACCTCGCCAGTAGTCTGGGAATTCGCGCTGCGAGGTTAGACCCTCTCGCTGACAAGTGCTTCAGTCTAGCTGTGGGGAGGGAGGAGGGGGGGGGGGATGTGACGTAACGGTTCTCCACAGTTCTGAGAGACAAAATTTCCACGCCTAAACAGCACCAGGTAATCAGCGAGCAGCTATGAATTAATGTAATTGAGACTGAATAGTAATAACATACAAAGCAATGCAATGGTAATAGTTACTGCAGATCGAAACAATGCTGAGTGCGATATGGAATTAGGAAATTTGTGACCTAAACGATGACGAAACAGTACCAAAAGCAAGCAGCGTAGGAAGACAAGCGTTCTGAGATTAGAACTCGCTTCTTGGTGGAGTACTATTGTAGTGAAACACTTTTCCTGTCCTCAAATATGTTGCAGCCACACGCAGTGGAGAATGTCAAAACAGAGACACGCCGGCGACCGAGGCGTTGCGAAATAGGCAGGCACAGATAACCTTGCTGACAGCAGCAGTCTACCAATCGGCTGACGCAAGGACGCACACAGACCGAGCGCCGAGCAAAGCCCGGAGAGTGCTGAGTAAGGGGAAGTGAGGCCGGCACGCTAAGTTACGCTGCAATATACTGTAGGAGAAATAACAAAAAGCTACCACCGAGGGTAAAAAACGCCCTCCTGCCGGATGTGGAGCGCAGGCAGCAACAGACAGAAGCCATTAGAAGCAGTTCGGATCTGAGGACGGACGTGGTACTGGGGCGCCGAGCGGCGACGAGTTAATCTCAACCACGGGGCATCCTGGCTTCAGCCGAGCACTGGTAGTCTGAGGCCCCCGAGTGCGGTCAGCGGCACGCATTGTCAGCGAATCTGCACAGCAGCAGCCAGGCGGAGGGATCCGCAGGGCTGGGCAGCGACGACCAGGGAGAAAGTGTAAAGAAAGTTTAATAAATAATTGTAAAACTCTCCACGCCGTCTCAGTCTGTGTCGCAGCCACTGTGTCTGCTGCTAACAAGTGGTGCAGAAGTCGTAACAAATACTATGGTGACAAGTGGATTGCTTTGTTGCCTATCGCGGAACTTCTATGAACAGATACAGGGGTAGTATGTATATCATGGTAACTTTTTAACGAACTTTTTTCTGTTACTGATCATTTTTCCTTTTCAACCTTCATTGTAACATTCGTTTTACTTATGTATGTAGTTAGCTCCACCAGTTACTATGCAAACAAAGCCTTGTGCCTCGAATACGTGTACTGCACTGAAGCAGCGATGATTTAATGCGAGGATGAAAAGGTAGCAACGTGTGGGCTGGCTGTGATGTGAGGGCGGCCTGCTCGTCGCCATTCACCCATCTAATTTCTAATTTCATTCCCTCCGAAGAAGAAGGGAGCGTGCCCTTGTATAACTTAGTTCTTTTGAGCCATGTTTATCTGGAACTGGGGCAGGATAACCAAAATTCGAAATAATAGCGTTTTTCTCGACGCATCATTTTTTATCTTGTGGCCCTTTCGTAGTCACTGTGGGGGTTTATGGTCCACGCTACCAGCAAGTCTCTACACCCCTGACTTAGTGTGTTGAGAGCTAAACCAAAAAGCCAAGAGCGGAGTCACAGAGAGGCACCTGCAGAGTGTCAGCAGGAGTGTCATGGAGGCGAACTTGCTGAATACTAGCAGCAGTGTGATGGAGAGGCACTTCCATAAGCCTGCAGCAGTGTTACGGTGATGCCTGTGCAGAATGCCATGGAGAGACACTTGCAGAATGCCAGCAACTGTGTCATGGAGAGACCCTTTCAGAAAAACAAACTGCACTGTCGAGCACACACACATATTGTCATGGAGAGGCTCTGGCAGGATGCCAGGAGTAGTGTCATGGAGAGACAGTTTCAGAAATACTTAATTTTGCCGATCTCAAACATGATACGTGCCTCTGTGTGTTTACAGTGCAATGTATGTATCATAGAAATGACGCTAGATTATTTTACAGGTAGTTTATTCTTGGATTAATGATAAATATCCATTTTAGCGATTAACATGAGTGATTATCTTAACTAGTGCAGCAGTGACTGCCTAGCGTTGGCCAAATAGTAATTAAATTATTTTAAATGTTAGAAAGATTATATGGTATCTTATAATAAGAAGTAAGATCACATATCTTACACTGTTAATAGAGTGACATGTTGATCCTCCATTTTAGCATCAATAAAGCAAGAAATATATCAATTACCTTTACATGGTTACTAAACTGTGAAAGTTGTCTCTCATGTTTGCCAGCTTCCATATATCCGATTTCTTACATACTGACTGTTAGCGAGTAATTTTTGCTGTTATCTCTGAACTCACGGGTCGACCTCTGTAGTCTGCTATCGATGATCTTAGAGGTGAGTGTGGCCTCAGCCAATGAACAAGAAGGGCACTCAGAGGCAAGAAATGCTTTGCAAGTTCTTGTAAGGTGGCAGAATAAATGGTCAGATTTGCACCTTACATGAGACCTTTACACATCACAACGAGAAGGTGAAGATGACACCTAACGTAATTCGGCGGTTATGACAACATCTGTCTATCAGTATGTAATGCGAAAAGGGTTTACAGCCAATTGATGGTAATTAACACACCGTTCCTATACAATGCATCTCTTTGAGCAGAAGGTGGAACAGGGAACATGAGTCACTTTTGGTTTTGAAAAGCCAGCCACACAACGGCGTAGTGCAGCCGCACTGTGGGAGTTACGATGGAAACCACTTAAAGAGGTAGCAGGAAGGAGGTCAGCGACCCCGGGCCAGGTGATTCTAGCCAAAGGACGCGTGTAGCGGCACCTGTGCAAAAGGGAAAGAAAAGAGCTTTAGATAGCTGCATTTCGGAATTCCTGTGGGATATGAACAAAAGCAAGTGACGCATTTGCGTAAAGCGAGTGCAACACACAGAAAGTTCAATGAACTTTTAGGCATCTAGAAAGGACACAAAACATCCGATTGTGGAAAACGCACTAGGAAGGAGAAGAATACTGAAGTTTCGAGGCAGTTGATTGAAGGGACATTGCAATTGGTAGAGAGAGTTTCTACAAAATAAGAGGAACACTCCTATTGGTCGAAAAAAGCCGTAACGTGAAAAAGGAACCCAAGTGGAGGGAGGCAGTTCTGCCATGAGTAGGACAAGAGAGAAATGGTTTGAGCGACTCTTCTCTGAACTGGCGTCAAGTGCAGAAAGGAGCACTTAACTCTCTGTACGGCGCAGAGAAGAAACTTGTGTGGACACTGCATTCACAGCGGCTGCACTTCAGCTAGAAATTAGCTGTAGGAACGTTTAGCTCCAACTGTGGACAAACGAACCAGCCAAAGTAGATAATTGTTCTTGCGAGAACTAGAGGGCACTATAATATGCATGCTGCTCCAACCATGCACGTGTGTATCACCACATGATAAGACTAGGGCTGAGAACATGTTTTCTCGCCTATCGAGAAACTTATGGAAAGTTTCTGCCGGAAAGTTCAGCAAAGGTCAGATTAATTTTATAGGAATTTCAGTGGGAGAGATCGGCCTTACAGACAGCATCACATCACAGCTTAAGGTAAATACCGCGTGCAGAGGCGTAAACATTGTTGGTTCACCAGCTTGTGTCCACTGTAAAATGAAGTGGCCTTGGGTAATCTTGCACTCAGATTTGTCACTTAATTAACCATCTACGGTAGACTTGATTGTTATCCTAAATAGAACTGAACTTTGAACCGGAATCAGATGATTTTCGTAGTACTGACCAACATCATAACTTATGTGTGGGAGCAATTTTGTAAAGAAACTTCCAATTAACTTTGATTTTATCCATACTGAATGAGAGGACATGGTTGTGAATATCAATGTTAAAAAATATATCGGCTCAACCACTTGTTTATAGTGTAAAATACTATCAATTCCCCCCCCCCCCTCCCACCCCCCATTATCCTTGGACCTTGCCGTTGGTTGGGAGGCTCGCGTGCCTCAGCGATACAGATGGCCGTACCATAGGTGCAACCACAACGGAGGGATATCTGTTGAGAGGCCAGACAAACGTGTAGTTTCTGAAGAGGGGCAGCAGCCTTTTCAGTAGTTGCAGGGGCAACAGTCTGGATGATTGACTGATCTGGCCATGCAACACTAGCCAAAACGGCCTTGCTGTGCTGGTACTGCGAACGGCTGAAAGCAAGGGGAAACTACAGCCGTAGTTTTTCCCGAGGGCATGCAGCTTTACTGTATGATTAAATGATGATGGCGTCCTCTTGGGTAAAATATTCCGGAGGTAAAATAGTCCCCCATTCGGATCTCCGGGCGGGGACTACTCAGAAGGACGCCGTTATCGGGAGAAAGATCGGAGCGTGGAATGTCAGATCCCTTAATCGGTCAGGTAGGTTAGAAAATTTAAAACGGGAAATGGATAGGTTAAAGTTAGATATAGTGGGGAATAGTGAAGTTCGGTGGCCGGAGGAACAAGACTTTTGGTCAGGTGAATACAGGGTTATAAAAACAAAATCAAATAGAGGTAATGCAGGAGTAGGTTTAATAACGAATAAAAAATAGGTGTGCGGGTAAGCTACTACAAACAGCATAGTGAACGCATTATTGTGGCTAAGATAGACATGAAGCCCATGCCTACTACAGTAGTACAAGTTTTATGCCAACTAGCTGTGCAGAGGATGAAGAAATTGATGAAATGTATGATGAGATAAAAGAAATTATTCAGGTAGTGAAGGGAGACGAAAATTTAATATTCATGGGTGACTGGAATTCGAGAGTAGGAAAAGGGAGAGATGGAAACATAGTAGGGAATATGGACTGAGGTTAAGAAATGAAAGAGGAAGCCGCCTGGTAGAATTTTGCACAGATTATAACTTAATCATAGCTAACACTTGGTTCAAGAATCATGAAAGAAGGTTGTATACATGGAAAAATCCTGGAGATACTAGTAGGTATCAGATAGATTATATAATGATAAGACAGAGATTTAGGAACCAGGTTTTAAATTGTAAGACATTTCCAGGGGCAGATGTGCACTCTGACCACAATCTATTGGTTATGAACTGTAGATTAAAACTGAAGAAAGTGCAAAAAGGTGGGAATTTAAGGAGATGGGACCTAGATAAACTGATTAAACCAGACGTTTTACAGAGTTTCCGGGAGAGCATAAGGGAACAATTGACAGGAATGGGGGAAAGAAATACAGTAGAAGAAGAATGGGTAGCTCTGAGGGATGAAGTAGTGAAGGCAGCAGAGGATCAAGTAGGTAAAAAGAAGAGGGCTAGTAGAAATCCTTGGATAACAGAAGAAATATTGAATTTAATTGATGAAAGGAGAAAATATAAAAATGCAGTAAATGAAACAGGCAAAAAGGAATACAAACGTCTCAAAAATGAGATCGACAGGAAGTGCAAAATGGCTAAGCAGTGATGGCTAGAGGACAAATGTAAGGATGTAGAGGCTTATCTCACTAGGGGTAAGATAGATACTGCCTACAGGAAAATTAAAGACACCTTTGGAGAAAAGAGAGCCACTTGTATGAATATCAAGACCTCAGATGTAAACCCAGTTCTAAGCAAAGAAGGGAAGGCAGAAATGTGGAAGGAGTATATAGAGGGTTTATACAAGAGCGATGTGCTTGAGGACAATATTATGGAAATGGAAGAGGATGCAGATGAAGATGAAATGGGAGATACGATACTGCGTGAAGAGTTTGACAGAGCACTGAAAGACCTGAGTCGGAACATGGCCCCGGGAGTAGACAACATTCCATTAGAACTACTGACGGCCTTGGGAGAGCTAGTCCTGACAAAACTCTACCATGTGGTGAACAAGATGTATGAGACAGGCGAAAAACCCTCAGACTTCAAGAAGAATGTAATAATTCCAATCCCAAAGAAAACAGGTGTTGACAGATGTGAAAATTACGGAACTATCAGTTTAATAATTCACAGCTGTAAAATACTAACGCGAATTCTTTACAGACGAATGGAAAAACTAGTTGAAGCCGACCTCGGGGAAGATCAGTTTGGATTCCGTAGAAATGTTGGAACACGTGAGGCAATACTGACCTTACGACTTATCTTAGAAGAAAGATTAAGGAAAGGCAAACCTACGTTTCTAGCATTTGTAGACTTAGAGAAAGCTTTTGACAATGTTGACTGGAATACTCTCAAATTCTGAAGGTGGCAGGGGTAAAATACAGGGAGCGAAAGGCTATTTACAATTTGTACAGAAACCAGATGGCAGTTATAAGAATCGAGGGGCACGAAAGGGAAGCAGTGGTTGGGAAGGGGGTGAAACAGGGTTGTAGCCTCTCCCCGATGTTATTCAATCTGTATATTGAGCAAGCAGTAAAGGAAACAAAAGAAAAATTTGGTGTAGGTATTAAAACCCATGGAGAAGAAATAAAAACTTTGAGGTTGGCCGATGACATTGTAATTCTGTCAGAGACAGCAAAGGACTTGGAACAGCAGTTGAACGGAATGGACAGTGTCTTGAAAGGAGGATATAAGATGAACATCAACAGAAGCAAAACGAGGATAATGGAATGTAGTCGAATTAAGTCGGGTGATGCTGAGGGAATTAGATTAGGAAATGAGACACTTAGAGTAGTAAAGGAGTTTTGCTATTTGGGGAGCAAAAGAACTGATGATGGTCGAAGTAGAGAGGATATGAAATTTAGATTGGCAATGGCAAGGAAAGCGTTTCTGAAGTAGAGAAATTTGTTAACATCGAGTATAGATTAAAGTGTCAAGAAGTCGTTTCTGAAAGTAGTTGTATGGAGTGTAGCCAATGTATGGAAGTGATACATGGACGATAAATAGTTTGGACAAGAAGAGGATAGAAGCTTTTGAAATCAGGTGCTACAGAAGAATGCTGGAGATTAGATGGGTAGGTTGCATAACTAATGAGGAGGTATTGAATAGAATAGGGTAAAGAGGAGTTTGTGGCACATCTTGACAAGAAGAACGGGCTGGTTGGTAGGACACGTTCTGAGGCATCAGGGGATCACAAATTTAGCATTGGAGGGCAGTGTGGAGGCTAAAAATCGTAGAGGAAGACCAAGAGATGAATACACTAAGCAGATTCAGAAGGATGTAGGCTGCAGTAAGCACTGGGAGATAAGAAGCTTGCACAGGATAGAGTAGCATGGGGAGCTGCATCAAACCAGTCTCAGGACTGAAGATCACAACAACAACAACATTCTGATGATGGAAGCTTGACTTCCAAAACACGTCTTAGTGCTTTACACTATAAACAAGTGGTTGAGCCGATATTTTTTTTAACATTCACTTCCAATTAAACTATCATAATACTGTGTTTAGGATTAATATTCTTTCGGAGAGTTAATATTTCACATTGTTGTGTACAAACATATTTCATTTTTTGATGTTGGCAATATGTGTTATCCATTGCGTTGTTTTTATGTTGATGAGTTGAAAACTGTGTAAAAGCTGCAATTTTGTGAGAAAAATTGCGACATTGAACTTGTCATTATACGTTATACAGTTGCTCTAAATTCTAGAATAAGAAAAAACAAACCGCACCTTACAAATGGCGACCCTGCAGGATGGTTCAAATGGCCCTGAGCACTATGGTATTTAACTTCTGAGGTCATCAGTCCCCTAGAACTTAGAACTACTAACCTAAGGACGTAAGACACATCGATGCCCGAGGCAGGATTCGAACCTGCGACGATAGCGGTCGCGCGGGTCCAGACTGTAGCGCCTGGAACCGCTCGGCCACCCCGGCCGGCCCTGCAGGATGTCAACTGGTCTGCCTGGATGACAATTAGTCAAATTTGTAATAAAAACAAATTTTTTAATTTTGAGAAAAAAAATTTTCATGTTGTTTTGTGATGAGGTTACCCAATGTATGTAAATGTATAGTGGGCAGAATATAGTAAATGTGTGGTCCAAAGTGTAGAAAAGTTGTATCAACAAGTAGAAGCAAAGTTATCATTGAGTAGATTTAGACTGTGCGTGACCTCGCTGGCGCGCGCGAAGTTGTTCACGGTGTTGTTGAGTTGGGTTGAAATTCCACAAACAGTGAAGAGTGTTGCTAATGTTGTATACGTAGTCTAAGAAACTTTCTGTGATATTTTGGAAACGTGTAAGGTCCTGTAATTTGATGTTGACGAGAGTGTAGGCTCGCGCACTTCGAGAAAGTCAGAGGTTAGCTAAGCGATCTGAAATGGCGCAAGAACGGAGAGTATCGCAGATAGGTCAAACTGAAGATCTTGACGGGATAGAGATTGATGTAGAACGAAAGGTATCGAGTACAGGTCGCGAAACAGAACGTAGTGATAGGGCAGAGGGAATGATAGCAGTTTCAAGATTGGTATCACAGTTTGAGACTGGATAAAAACAAGCAAATGACGTATCTAGTGGGTCAGAAGTAACAACAGAAAAACAGAAAAAAATGCTGCGTTAACAGGTTTAAAAACCGAAACGGCAAAGCTAAAAGCAGAAACAAACGCAGGATTAGCTAATTTAAAAACAGAGATGAATGCTGCCTTAAGTAGTATCCCATTTGAAACGTACGTGGGGTTCGAAAAAGGCTGCGAAGATCATCAAAAATTACAAACAGAAGTCAATGAACAGTTTACTGAAATCCGGAGAGAGGCGAGAGGCTCGCGCGAGTTGATACAAGCGTTAATGGCTGACCAGAAAAAGATACGTTCTGACGTTGACCAGATGCAGGGTGCAGTGCCTGACGTTTATCAAAGAGTGGATAAGTTAGCACGTAAGACGTCTGGTAAGGCGCAACAATTGTGGAAGAGCTCAATGTCAGAAAACGCGACCCGCATCAAAAAGATTTGACATACGCATTGAAAACATAGTCTCGAAAAATCAGAAACTGTTTGAAGACCTTCGCACAGAATTGAAACAGTGTATCGAGAATCGTACCGAAAGAAGTAGCGAGGCAACGGAGTCAGTAGTACCATCCGATATAGTAATGGAGGAAGGCCGATGTGACCGAGCGGTTCTAGGAGCTTCAGTCTGGAATCGCGCGACCGCTACGGTCGCAGGTTCGAATCCTGCCTCGGGTATGGATGTGTATGATGTCCTTAGGTTACTTACGTTTAAGTAGTTCTAGGTTCGAGGGGACTGGTGACCTCAGATGTTAAGTCCCATGGTGCTCAGAACCATTTGAACCAGTAATGGACAGAAATCCACAAGTAAACAAGTCAGTTGGGCAATCTTCCGTAGCAGAAGCTGAAACACAAAAAAGTCATGAGATTTCAGTTGTTTATCCACAAGAGGATGCGTCAGTAATCACAGAAAAGGAACAAAAGCTAATAGGAAAAGAACAGTTAACACAGGCGAGCGAAGTAGATGATGCGCGTTCACCGCAGACAGCGGAGCGACAGGCGGTGAACGCGCGCGCTTTCCAGCAGAGCGGCAGCCCACCCTCCGAAAGCACGCGGGTGACGCCAGAGCGGGTCACACTGCGACGACACGTGTACCGATTCCACAATTTCCGAGTCACAGCACAACAGGTTACAGACCGCAAGTCAATATGAAACTAATAGAAAGGCAAAACACGGAGCCAGTAACGGGAAATGTAAACGAGTCTTTCAGTCTGATACACGAGGAACGGTACGATGTACACAACTGCACACCACTACGTACATACGATGCTAAATGGGACACAAATATGTCAACTCGAAACCCAAGTGTGGTAGAACGAGTACAAGAGAATAGAACATAATTAAAAGGAACGGGTAATGTTGTGAAAATACAAACGCCGTATGGTGGAAGAGAAAAATTTGACAATGATCTTTTTTTGACAGTCAGAAAATTCCAACATTACAAAGTAAGCGGGAACGGCTTTACATCCACGCACGTTCATAAAACAATGTCAGATCAGTTTACCAGAGCATTGGCCACAGCCATAAAGTTGACTTCATTTGTGGGCTTATGAACGGAGAGAAAGAGTTGTTCGGAAATTCAGGAGAAAAGAAACCCGTCAGATTTTTCGAAGGTATGTCAAAGAAAAATCAGTGTTTACGTAATCTACACAGTGATGGGGAACTGATACGGAAGTGCACAATGAAGTTACAGTTACGTTATCAGCAGTCACTGGTTGGTAGGGTAGGAGATAACATATAAGAATTTAAAGGAATGTTGAGAGAACGTGAACTCATATTCAGTGAAGATGATCCAGGAAAACAACGTACAGTTAGAGAAAACAATAGTATGGAGAATAACAGCAACCGATAAGGTATTAATAATAATTCCAATGGTAATAATAACGGAGGAAGAGGTAATGGTTTTGGAAGGAGTGGTAGTCGCCCATGGTACAACAATAATAACTATGGTTTTGGTAACGCACAGAGGGCAAACAACAATTATGGTTTGGGGGACCGCGGAACTACAATAGGGGGGGTTTGGTCCTAGAAACTACGGTGACAACTACGATCCGAGATATAATCCCCGTGCAAACGAAGGAAGAAGGTTTACAGGTTTTCAGCAGCAAAATCCAGATTATTCAGGTGGAAGTGGAATGGCCAGAATGCAGGAAGGTTGGGAAAATCAAGCTTCAGAGGGACAAAACATGCGAAATGAACCGGTAGAGGAAGTCGAGGCGAGGCCACCAAACCCAGGTAAAAAGACAAAATTTACGAGATGAGCGGAACGAAGACCAGTCACAAGTAATTCGACCGAACAAAGAATTGTATAATCAGACATGTAAATAGACTTAGTTTTGACAAGCAAGATTTTAAAGTAGGTTTAAGGGAAGATCGAATAAAGACACCAGCATGCTGGGATTCTATTGATTGGGAATCGACCGATAATGATGAGGAACAGAAATCAGAAACAGTGAATATAGACAGTAGTACAAAAATTGATGATGATGACGAAACTGTAGAAGACGTAGTGCGTTTATACGGAACGGAGACAGAGTAGTACGCCAAGAGGATAATGTACCAATGGCAACACCGATAGTGATACCCAAGGCAGATGAAAAGTATAGGATAGGGACGTATGAAAAAGTAATAGAGGCGTTTAACAAAGATTATGGGCAAATAACTCCATCCCAAAAGATTCAGATGACAGGGGTCAAGGTATTGACGAAAATAAAGTAATACTAACACGCTGGTGGGAAAATCACGCCCTACATATCAATAGACTAACCTATAATTCGATCGAGGAGGCCTTAATGCACGAGGATGAAACCGAAGCTCTACATGAAGTGCAGCCGATCATTCGGATTGAAGTAGAGGGCATACTTGTACACGCCATTCTTGATACAGGAAGTGAAATGACGTCGATTTCAGAAGAACTCTTGGAGAAATGTAACGCTGAACTGGTACTACCTGAATTAAGGACAAGACGTGCCAAAGGACCAATCATGGGTACGTCTGCAGTGATTAATAGGCAAACGCGGGTAACTTTTTCATGTCAGGGGTATGAAATAGAGGCGAATATGGTAACTGTGCCGAAACTTTCAGTACCCATAATAATAGGAGCCGATTTCATGAGAGAAAATCGCGTTACACTTAATCTGGACGACGGGGTATACGATGCTCGGGAAGGTGCGCCTTAATTTTGAAGAGAAAATCAATGAAGAGATGCCAGGGGCTTACAGACTACTGGATATGCAACTGGATATCTATCATCGCAGGAGACCCATCCATGATATCAGGGGACGAAAGAATCAAGACCTGTAGATGACGAGGTAAAGATGGAAATTCGTCAGGAGATAGATGATAAGTTGCGACAAGTAAAGGATATTTCAGAAACAGGCAAGGCCGAATTCGAAAGAATATTACGACAAAATTCCGAGGTGTTTCTGCCAAAACCCGGTGCTATTAAGAACTTTCAATATGAATTCCAAGTGTAGGAACACAAGCCATTTAGAGTACCACCTTACACTATTCCATTATATTACAGAAAACAGGTATTTGCAGAACTACACAAAATGATATAAGTTGATATTATTGAAATTTTAACTTCACCATACAACAGTCCCTTGAAAATTGTAGATAAGAAGGATGGGAGTATTAGGATGGTCGTGGATGCAAGACAAATAAATTCTATTATCATTCCTGAAAACGATCGCCGGGAAAAACTGAAAGAGCTATTGCAAAAGTTCTCTAGAGAAGATTTTTTTCTTCCCCTGATTTGCGAGCTAGTTTTTGGCAAATAGAACTAACACCTGAATGCAGAAAGTATACGGCCTTTATCGTGTTTGGACGCAGTTACCAATTCAAAAGACTCCCCTTCCGTCTGAACATATCCTCTGCTGCTTTTTATAAGAAGTTTAGGACCTTTGTTGGATAAAGAGCTCCAACAGCGGCTTACCTGTTACGTTGATGACATTTTAGTAGCTGAGCCATCATGGGAATTCCACAACGAAATACTTGATAAATTGCTAAGGACGTTAAAACAACATGGAGTAACCGTAAACATAAAGAAATAATTTTGGAAATAAGAGGATTGAGTTTTTAGGCCATATTATCACTGAACAAGGGATTGAACCCAACCCTAACAAACTACAAGCGATACACGTCATATAATAGAAAAACATTGCGTGGTTTATTGGGACGCATTAACTTTTATAAAAGATTCATTTGGATAGAATCCCTTGCTACCCCACGGTTATGTGCGTAGACCAGTAAAAAGATTCCATGGATGTGGGATGACCAAGCAGAACAGGAATTCCAATTACTAAAAAGATCGATGGTAAAGGTACCACTTTTAGCGCAACCTGATTTAACGAAAGAATTCTGTATGGCAAGACTTAGAAGTGGCACTCTTTCAACAGGTGGAAGACGGACAGCGGGTGACAAAAACAAAAAAAATTATTCAATCACGGAATTAGAAGCGCTGGCAGTAGTATAGGGGTTTCACAGATTTAGATACTTCCTGTTTGGGCGAAAAACCAATGTATTCACAGACCATACAGCACTAGAGGAGGAGGAGATTAGTGTTTAACGTCCCGTCGACAACGAGGTCATTAGAGACGGAGCGCAAGCTCGGGTGTGGGAAGGATGGGGAAGGAAATCGGCCGTGCTCTTTCAAAGGAACCATCCCGGCATTTGCCTGAAGCGATTTTAGGGACATACAGCACTACAATTCCTGTTAAGTGCAAAACTATTGCCTGGGAGACTAGGCCGGTGAATGTTGATTTTCAAATCACTTATGTACCTGGGCCTTCAAATGTCATAGCTGACGTCCTCTCCCGATTGCCAGAAGGGGTTAACAAAAAAAGAATGAGCAATACTGAAGAAGAGCAAGTACTTATGTGTTACCTAAAAAATGTGCCCCTTGAGAGCTACGTTACCAATTCCTTGAAACAGTTAGGCAGGGAAGAGGACAAATACCCAGACCTAGCCAAAATTAAGCGGAAAAACAAGGAATCACGGGATATTAAACAATTTTATCTCGCAAAGGACTATGTATTATTCTACAGACGTGACACAAATAAAAGTTTATGGGTCGCATGCATACTACAGAAAATGATAAACAAGTACATTTGGTATACTCATTTGAGTAACAGCCATATCGGAGCTAAGAAATGTTTTTTTAAAATTAAAAATGTCTTTTCATTTCGCAAATATGGAGCGAAGAATCAGACAGGTTCTAGCTCAATGTAAGAAATGCCAGAGAGTGAAGCATGTAACGTTTCAAACGAGACCACCAATGTTCCCTATCATTCCGGAGAAATTGAGACACATAGCAGCAACAGATCTCATGGGTCCACTACGCTGTACACAGAAAGGTCACTTATTTATTCTTGTAGTCATAGAATTAACTTCAAAATACGTGACATTTACACCCTTGAAGAAAGCAACAGGCAGGAGCATAAGCAAAGCGCTGACACAAGATTCCATTTGACAAGTTGGTCGAGTCGATAAAATGCTATCGGATAATGGGCCGCAGTATCGTTCAGCACAATGGCAAAATACTCTCCACAACATAAAATTAAACCTGTTTACATTTCCAGATACAAACCAAGCGCCAACCCAGCTGAACTAACGATGAAGGGTTTAGGAACCCTCTGTCGTAGTAAGCAGCATAACACCTGGGACAGACATTTGTCTGACTTGCAAGATGGCATAAATGAAATGCCACATAGCAGTACATTGTTACCCCCAATTACTGTTATTAAGAATAAACCAGTACCAGATAAAATTCGAGAAATAATTAAATTCCCTCCAGTACCCCGTGTCCAGCATCAGCATTATTAGCACTGAGCAATCTGAAAGTTGCTGCGTTAAAGAGAAAGGACAGAGCGGACAGAACGGCAAACACTCGAGTATTTTTACCAGGACTAGTAAAAACACACTATCTCTCTAGCAAGAAAAAACACCAGAGCCACAAATTTTTTTCGGTACACAAAGGCCCAATGGAAGTGAGTAAAGTAGTCCATGACAATGCTGTCGAACTGATTAACCCAAAGACAGGAAAAGCATTAGGTTTGCACCATGTGAGTCATTTAAAGTTATACAAAGGTTAGAAAACAAGTGGTCCACTCGAGAATTTAGCTGTATTGAATGTCCTGAAATCGAAGAATAGGAAAGAGAGCAAGATGCACACAAATAAAGCTTTTAACTTGTACTTATCTCGATTAATTAAATAAAATAAATTTCGCAAGGAGGTAAAATAATAATGATGATGAAAAGGTAGGAAAGTAACAACTAAGGTAACTCTTCTGCAAACGAAATGTGTTCTGGGGAGAGAATTGAACGTAAGAAGAAAAATATAGATCAGCACGTGGATAGTTTAACGAAATAGTAGTAGATTCTCTCTTAGAGACGTAGTGTGAAGGAGGAGCAAGTTGACTTTTGTGGAAGAAAAGAAGTAAAGAAATAGGTAGGAAATAGATGGTGAAGGGGTAAGAAGATAAGTATTTTTATTTTGTTCCGTCGAGGACAGTGAACAAATAATTGAAGAGATATTTTGTGGAATATATGAAGCATATAGGATTAGTGGAAAGTACCACAATCTGATACTGAAATAGAAATATGAGGGGAATAAGAAGTCGTTAGGAGCTAACTGTTAGGAAAGAGAATTGAAATACTAAGCTAAGCAAGAAAAATGTTAATTCGTGGAAGGAGGTAGATCAGTAGGAGCTTAAGTTCACCCAGAAAAGATTTCTATGTGAAAGAGTACAATGAGGGAAGAGGAATGTAAAAGTTTGCGATCGAAAAAATAGCAGGAAGGGATAAGTACGAAGTTAAAAACAGTACAACAGATCAATAGAGACGGTTTTTGAAGGGCAATAACAAAAAAAGTGTATTTTGAGGTTCTGTTACAGCTAAAGACAAAAAGAAGAGATTGCAGAGAAAAAGGTTCTGGAGTCGGAGTCAAGGTGCGAAGTTTTCAAAACAACATAATGTAGTTAGAAAAAAAAAGGTTACTAACATACTAACCGTGATCACCATCAATCTCACTCTTACTATCCATCCTTTATCTTATAGTAGAATTAAGTTAAATGAAGAAAAAGAGGAAAGCTTATTTTTGATAGAATTAATGATACTTTTTGTAAAGTCATGTATAAAATCTGTTTAATGTTTGTAAAGTTGATAGCGTAATCTAAGAATGTAAGGAAAGTAAGATTGTCACGTATTGGAGATGAGTTCTGCAGCCGAGGTGCAGCACCATTGCGGCCACATCGACGACGAGACTGATGAGAGCGGTTAGGCGTGGGAGGAAGGGACACTGAGTGTGAGTGACTGGTACGTCAGCTCACGAGGTAACAAAAGAAGAGGCCTTGGTGGAAACCGACGTTCCTAAAGGATAACTCCTCTGTGGAAAGGTTTGGAGAGATACAACGCAGCCTGAATGCGAGCAACATGTACCCTGCCTGAAGTGAGCTTTATTCCTACGAAAGCCACCCAAAAGCGTAACAACAATGGTTTTTGCGAAAGTGTTCGTCACTTGGCACTTCTATCGCAACTGTCCAAAGCAGCGTATGAAGGGATAAAGAATGTCCACCGAACCGGAACGGAGGCGGACATATTACGGCTAGGACTCGCCACAGAAAGAAGAAGAAACGCATTTATGTAACTCGATGTGCAGAATAGCGGAAACTGTCATCAGACCATAGGAAATTCAACATCTGCGTGACAATCCCTGACAACACATGGGACGGAGCAAGAAAAGGATGGAAGACTGTTCAACTTATCTAGATGAACAAACGATTACAATGAAGAATAGACAACGACTGTGAAGAAGACCCATAAGAACGGATGAAAGATAACAGGTCTTCAACCCTAACTCCCAGTCCAGAGAAGAACGAAAACCCAAGTAAGAAGAAAGAAAGAAGCACCAAGAACTGAAAACACAACGCAGAAAATTTGGAACAAGAAAGGAGCCTGGACCAGAGCAGATCAAGAAACCTTTTCAAATCACTAACCATAAAAGACTATTATTACATTTAATTACCAACGGGAATCTAATTTAAATGTTCTAACAGCATAAATATTCGATATTCTTTATGGCAGATTGCAACACCTTCAGAGGAAATACCAGAAAAACGGAAGATAACAACTCATACGGAAATCTACCAATGAAATGACCAACGGTGAATCGGCATAAGGATTCGACGAATGTGGAAGCAGAAAAGTTTTGGCTGCCAAAAATGGATCTCCAATTCAACAACACAACAGGCATATGCACAATGGAACAACAGCTACCACGCATTCACGACACACTCAGACCTTCAGCCCACTCTCTCTGCCGGCCGTCATTCCGTTCTCGACAGGGGCACGGCGAGGCACGGGCAACCGTCATGCCACACTCAACGGAGACGCGGCGAGACGCATTCAGAACGTCGTAACGTACTCAACGGAGACATGGTAAGGCACACAGCCGACGTCATTCCACGTTCGACGGGAACACGTCGAAACACTTCACTTCAAGAAAAGAGTGAACCAGGGTAAGGATAGGAGAAAGAACTGTCTGTGACAGACTACTATCTAGAGAAAAAAAAAACAATTTAAATTTTATTGTATCTAAAATATGTTAATGTAAACTTTTCATGTGTTAGTGATAAACCTTTATTAACGATGTTTTTGTTACTCATATTGACAAGTCAATAATATTTTCTTATATTGCAGTTTTTTCAACATGTTGAAGGTAATGAAAACCTACTATTAACAATTTTGAGTGTAATGTGTTCATAAAAATATACAGGATAGATAAACATGAATGGATTTAGCTATTCCAGGATGTCAATATAAATTTTGTAAAGTAAAATTATGTTTAGAAATTCAATATTTATGAAGGTCATTGTTAATAATTTTTGTTAAGTCATGATGTGTAGAATTAAGATTTTTGGAGAATGTAAATAGGTTCAGAAATATGACTATAGCTGTAAAATCATGAGACAGGTTGAGATATAGCTTATAAAGTTTAACTGTAAGAATTAAACATGTTTTCGATTATGAGTAATACAAAAGAAAAAAGTAACATTTTTTTATAAAAGGAGAAGATAATATTAAATGAAGGTTTCTTCAACTTCAATATATATCCATCATCAATTAACATAAATAACTAAATAAAATAGAACAGCTCAAAATAAAAAGGAGAATTTTCAAATGATACAAATTTACAAAAAAAAAACACACATTGTTTGAATTTCAGTAACAATTTATTGTAGTCAACTACATTTGAAAGAAAAAAAATTCCTTTGATTAGTTCAATAGAACTGTACAAAAATCAGAAAATCAAATACAACGTAAAGGAAGGAGACTGAATAGAACCACTGGAAGTTGGTCAGTAAAAGTATCAGTTGCTACAGTCAGCAGTTGAACCAATTTTGCACTGTCTTCAATCAATTTCTCGACCACTGATTGACCCAGGACAAAATTGAAAATGGAAGGAGGAGTATATGTAAGATGGCACAATAAATGGTCAGATTTGCACCTTACATGAGACCTTCACACATCACAATGAGAAGGTGAAGGTGACACCTAACATAATTCGGCGGTTATGAGGACATCTGTCTATCAGTATGTAGTGCAAAAAGGGTTGACAGCCAACTGACCGTAATTAACACACCATTCCTATACAATGCATCTCTTTGAGCAGAAGGTGGAACAGGGAACGTGAGTCGCTTTTGATTTTGAAAAGCCAGCCACACAATGGCATAGCGAAGCTGCACTGTGGGAGTTACGATGGAAACCACTTAAAGGGGTGGCAGGAGGAAGGTCAGCGACCCCAAGCCAGGTGATACGAACAAAAGTAAGTGACGCATTTTCGTACAGCAAGTGCAACACATGGAAAGGTCAATGAACTTTAGGCGTCTAGAAAGGGCACAAAATGTCCAGTTGGGGGAAACGCACTAGGAAGGAGAAAAATACTGAAGTTTTGATGCAGTTTGATAAAAGGGACATTGTAATTGGCAGAGAGAGTTTCTACAAAATAAGAGGAACACTCCCATTGGTGGAAAAAAGCTGTGACATGAAAAAGGAACCCAATTGGAAGGAGGCAGTTCTGCCTTGAGGAGGACAAGAGAGAAATTTTTTGAGCGACTCTTCTCTGAACTGGTGTCAAGTGCAGAAAGGAGCATTTAACGCTCCGTACAGTGCAGAGAAGAAACTTGTGTGGACACTGCATTCACAGCGGCTGCACTTCAGCTAGAAATTAGCTGTAGTAACGTTTATCTCCAATTGTGGAGAAAAGAACCAGCCAAATTAGTTAATTGTTCTTGCAAGAACTGAGAGGGCACTATAATATGCACGCTGCTCCAACCATGCGCGTGTATAACACCACATGATTAGACTAGGGCTGAGTACATGTTTTCTCGCACATCGAGAAACTAGGGAAAGTTTCTGCTGGAAAGTTCAGCAAAGGTGAGATCAATTTTATAGGAATTTCAGTGGGAGAGAGTGGCCTTGCAGACAGCATCACATCGCAGCTTAAGGTAAGTACTGCATGCAGAGGCGTAAACATTGTTGGTTCACCAGCTTGCGTCCACTGTAAACTCGAGCGGCCTCGGGTAATGTTGCGCTCAGATTTGTCACTTAACTAACCATCCACTGCAGACTTGATTGTCAACCTAAATAGAACCGGACTTTGAACCGGAATCGGATGATTTTCGTAGTACTGACCAACATCATAACTTATGTGTAGGAGCTATTTTGTAAAGAAACTTCCAATTAAACTTTCATAATATTGTGTTTAGGATTAATAGTCTTTCAGAGAGTTAATATGTGACATTGTTGTGTACAAAGTTATTTCATTTTTTGATGTTGGCAAGATGCGCTGTTTTTATGTTGGTGAGTTGAAAACTGTAAAAGCTGTAATTTTGTGTGAAATACTGTGACATTAAACTTGTCATTTCACCTTACACAGTTGTTCTCAGCTCTAGAATAAGAAAAGACATACCGCACCTTACATTCTGAATGAGGGCAAAGTGTTCCTGATGGTTCTATTCTGTTGAAGACTGTGCTGGAGTGAAGGTGTATCTTGCTTACGATGTGTTATAGTGAGCTATTAGATGTGGCAGCGTTTAAGTATGTTGAAACAGAGAGAGAAGGAGGTGTGCACAGAAGCAGAAGTGGATTTCCAGTAGTGAAGTGCTATGGAAACTTTGAAGCTCCTCTCGTGCAACCGTTTTCGACAAAAAGGCAACATTTTTTACAATCGAGTGTTTGCCCACCCAAATTGGATTGGCGAAATTTCTTTGACAGTATAATTGAATATATAGCAGTATGGGACTCGCAGGTGACCAAGTGGGACAGATTCCATTCTCCATATGAGATATCTTCCATTCGGATCGGGTTTTGTAAGACATTATTTAATTCATGAAATAGGTTTTGCATACTATATGCATTTTAAAATGTGCGTTATGGAGCCTGTATTTGTGTGGCTGTGCATGGGACACCACGTGTCTCAAGTGTCCTATGTAACGTCATTGTATTCTTGCAAGATGGGAGTAGTGAATAACCATGACATCCTGCACTGATGCTTCACGTAAGAGCAAACAAATAACTATTCTCAGACCTTCGACTCGATCAATAGTTCAACCAGAAACACTTCTACTTAAAGTAAATATTCAGGCAGGAAGCATTCTTTTCAGATCACAGGTCTTGGTATCTTCAGGAGAGCAACTAGTTTTCCATTTTTATACTACGCTTTGTGATAGAGTGGCGTTACCAGGTCACTAAAATAAAGTTTCTTTAGTTTATGAGTGAATAAATGCGTGGTTATGGGTACACAGGTAAAAACCAAATGTTGTTTGTGATACTCAAACTTGAGTTCAGTGAAGACAAAGCTAGTGACCAACAAAAAATATTTAAAATGCTAAATAACATTTCTTTGTGTTGAAGTACCTCTGTCTTTGGCAAACCATACCTGAGAATCGGTATCTTAATATTATTTTGTGTGGGGCTTATTCGTTGCGAAAAAAGGGCAGCTCCTTCGTGGAATCTGGTGACCATTGTAAGTAGCGGCATAGACACACGTATAACAAAATTTCACAGACAATATACAATTGTGACGCTCGGTAGGAGAACAGCGAATTAAGGTATTTTGTTTATTTTTTCATTCATGTTTTAACCAGGGCTGTATTATATAATCTGTGTAAGTAATTTAAATCAATTAAAAACATTTTGTTCAGCAACACTATCTGATCCTATAGGATTTTATTTCGTATATGCGCTTATGGAAATAAATTCTATTTCTTCGAGTTGCTTCATTCTTTTGCTTTTGATAGCTAGGTGCAATATTTGTAGGCTGTTGTGCTATGTCTTTCACTTCATGTTCATATTCAGCAGCATGTGTTTGTTTACGTATTTTAAACAAAGAACATCCATGTGCTCGCAGAATCGTAAACTGAAATTTCTGTCTGTTTGGATGGTGTATATATTTGGAAATCAGTTGCAGATGATCTCTTATACCCTTGATAAACTACATCGACTGCTGCTGTTCTCAAATACTACGGACGGTTTTGAACTTTATTTTGTCATTTGTGTAAAAATGTATTCTCACATTTGTTCATCAGTTAGCTACCTTATATGAAAGGTTTCCTAAATATGGCATGCTCACATATTTTTCAGTTACCTACACTAATGGAAAAAAATTCCAACGCCAAGAAGCGGTTGTGCGAGATAAACGAAAGGTGGTTGGTGTGTTTCTACATCTGGAAGACGACGTCTATTCAAATTTCATGCCCACAACAAATTCTGTATCTTTCAACCAAAATTGGCTGAGACAAACAAATCGTGTTTCGTTACTTGTTATACGCCTCTTGTAGTTGGGTTCTAGACGCTCCTTGAGCGTAAGGGTGAAAGTTAGTTATTTAGCTGTAAGTGTACGTGACATAATTATAGGTTCAGAAATTCATTTCTATTGTGCTAGATTTTAATTTCTTTATCTGTTTTACTGATTTGCTATGACTGTTGATTTTCACAGTGATTTCATTCTGAATCACTAACTCACCCAATTTTTTCTTAGAATGGAAAAAACTGCTTTTACTAACTAACTTCGCAGATTTCGAAAATATATAAGACTCTGGTAATTTGAATGAAATGCCCTCCTAATGTTACACAGTCCAACACTCGTACCGTTAATGACATAAATTTGGGTATAGCCTGTACCACGTTACTACTTCAAAATACCCGTGTGCTGTTTCTTTGAAAAAAGAAAAAGAACCCATGGGAGTTGCATCAAGTTTGTAGTCGTTCAAGACGTAGCACCCTCTACACATTGCTGTTTGGAAATCTGTAAGTTTCTAACTTGCCTGTTTTTCCTTTCATTCACGAATTCAAGAATTCGAGTAAACTCTTTGCAAAATTTTAGCTTTTACTCTGTGTTACTTACATGTGGGGCACAGATTGATTATCAGGACATCATATTACAATCGAGAAAATTAATTGCGGTATCTGACCATTGTTGTTGGAAAACTGTGCATCCCTGAGGGTTATTCCTAACATAAAAAAGAACGAGCTGGCTTCACGGCGAAGTCCTGTCAATAGAAAATTGGAGATGCGTCTGACCATCCACACGTTCATTGGCGATGTCTACGCTGACTTGACAGGACTTCATCATTTGAAAGATGTTTCAGGATATATAGGTTAGTCAGTACTTTTAAGGTGAAGAAAATTCACAGGAATGAATTGTAACGCGACCTCTTCCACCTTTCTGCAAGTAAAATACTCATCTGGGCAGATCTGAATACCAAATCATAATCTCCTGTATTTAGGTATAGAATTTTCATAATGAGGCGATAGTCTGACAGTTATAAATGTAATGAATTTAAATGTGTTTTGTGTAACCATTAATGTAAGAGTTAAGAGGCATCTCTGTATTAATCATATGATAAAAGCAATCCGTGACCTAGTATTCAAATTGTCATCCAAGCGCGTTTTTTTTCCATGAAAATGTAAGCAACAGCACTCCTATTCTGAAACTGCACTACACTGTCGATGCTGTGAACATTAGCAAAAAAAACTGATTTAAGGAGAGACACCGGTGAAATTTCAACCAGGTCGCAAAAAAATCGTAGCGGACTGAAAATATGTTTCATAACATGTCTTGGCATGCTGAATTCAGCAACTTCCAATTTGACAGTTCAGCCACCACCCATCATGGATCAGAAATGAATACACACATCAAAAAAAGTTTTGTATCATCCCGGTCCCCAGAACTCCTGAAGATAGACGTTGACTGAGGACATTGTATCACAGACACAGTCCCTTTGACTGTTCAGAGGTGTCACTAAACCCGCCCAAAGATGTTAACAACCGTGCACGAGCAGCGCCCATTAGACGGAGGGAGTCCAACAGCCGGTCGGTTCCATTCATTCCACCAGGAAGGAGGTACACGGCTCTTGTTGCCTCTAGTTAAACCATGCCTAGAAGGTCAATACCGCGTTTCGATCGCGTTCGCATTGTTACTTTGTGCCAGGAAGAGCTCTCAACAAGGTAAGTGTCCAGGCGTCTCTGAGTTCTCCAAAGCGATATTGTTCTGACATGGAGGAGATACAGAGAGACAGGAACTGTCAATGGCCTGCCTAGCTCAGGCCGCCCAAGGGCTACTACTGCAGTGGATGACCACTACCTACGGATTATGGGTCAGAGGAACCCTGACAACAACGCCACCATGTTTAACGATGATTTTCTTGCAGTCACAGGACGTCGTGTTAAGACTCAAATGGTGCGCAATAGGCTGCGTGATGCGCAATTTCAGTCCAGACGTCCATGGCGAGGTCCATCTCTGCAACCACGACACCATGCAGCGCTGTCCAGATGGGCCCAACAACTAGCCGAATGGACCGCTCAGGATTGGCTTTTCGTTCTGTTCACCAATGAGTGTCGTATATGCCTGCAATCAGACAATCGTCGGAGACGTGTCTGGAGGCAACGCCTTAGACACACTGTCCAGCGAGTGCAGCAAGGTGGACGTTCCCTGCTGTTTTTGGGTGGCATTATCTGGAGCCTACGTACGCCGCCGGTGGTCATGGAAGGCGCCGTAGCCGCTATACGATACGTCAATGTCATCCTCCGACCGATAGTGCAACCATATTGGCAGCATATTGGCGAGGCATTCGTCTTGGACGACAATTCGCGCCCCCCATTGTTCACATCTCATGAATGATTTCCTTCCTGGACTAGAGTGGCCAGCAAGTTCTCCAGATAGGAATCCTACCGAACATCCTTGGGATAGACTGAAAAGGGCTGTTTACGGACGACGTGACCCACCAACCACTAAGAGGGGTCTAAGCTGAATCACCGTTGAGGAGTGGGGCAATGTGGACCAACAGTCCCTTGATGAACTTGTGGATAGTATGCCACGACGAATACAGGCATGCATCAGAGCAAGAGAACGTGCTACTGGGTGTTAGACGTACCGGTGTGTACAGCAATCTGGACCACCATCTTTGAAGGTCCGGATGCACACATACAATCTTCACATACGCGATTACGAATTTTTGTATAGATTATGCACATATAGAGACAGAGTCACATCAAATCAATGTTACAATTAGATTTCTGCACCCTATATATATATATATCTTGTGATACAAAACTAACTATACTTCAATTTTTTTGAAAAAATCACAATGATCAAAATCGTTACAATAACGGAAATGCTACTCCTCTGTGAATTTTAAACGTTTTAGTCTTAAACATTTTTTGTGAATACATTCCGTGACAAACTAGACTCCACGTATGGATCTGAAAAAAATATTGATTTTTTCAAAACTCAAAAATCAAAAAGTATGAAAAAATTTCTTTAGTAAACTAGATTTACCCAGTGAAAATACGTTATGAAACAAATTTTCAGCTCCCCACGATTTTTCTTTTTTGTTTTTTGCGACTGGGTTGAAATTTCACCAGTATCTCCCCTTACATATTCCGAAATACTGAAGTTATGCTAGTTTTCACTTTTTCTACAGACGAACATAACTATACACGCTCTTTCGTCCATGGTGGTGTCATTTGCTGTAAAAGTACTAGTGCTAGAAATAGTACCAGTGGTGGCTAATTTTCAGATGTACGTTTTTTATGCGGCGTTCATATAATATCAGGCGAAGATCCAGATCGTATGGACACGAGAGCATCACTAAAGTAACAACAGACTTTAAAATTCAGTTCCTTAAAAATGAACGTCATCCATTAAATTCAATATCCAAGACAATCAGATTGTCGGGAAGCTGTGTTAAAGATGTTACTGAAAGTTCTGTTTTAGCATATTACAGCTCATGTTGTGGATGAAATGTGTTTTCATATCCATCGCACTGTCCCTCACCAGTCTGATTTAATTGTGGACAGTAAGATACAAATTTGTAATCCAAGAAGTGATGGAATTTTTGGGAAGTCTTGTTGGTAAAACATCAGAAAAGAATAGTTTTCTTAATCAGTATTATCACCACTTCTACGGGCAATTCATCATTCACTAAAATTCTGTCTGCGTTATAACAACATTTGGTAATCAGAGTAGATTTAAATTTTCTCAAATCGTAGAACTTTACTCTGGTGGACAAAATTAAGAGATTGATAACGTTTAGCCCATCATCGCGGGAAATGCTAGGGAGAGATAAATGAAAATAGGTATGGATATAGTTTACTGTTCGACAATCATTTTTCAAAAGAAGAGTTCAAACACCATTGAGTAGCACGAGTAATGGCCAAGAGGCCAATGTGGTCTAGATCACAGGTTGCGAAATGGCTGTCAAAACGTGCCTAGTACAGGGCGTAGTCGCCTCGGACAGACACACAATGAGTGGCCGTACTGTTAACTAAAGAGTTCAGGAGAGCCTGTGGAAATCGCACGCATTCCTTCTCCAGAGCTGTTCTTGGCTCCTTAGTGATTCACGGTGCGGAGGCGGCGCGTTGCAACTACCCCCTCTTGCCCTCCCCCTCCACCCACCCCCCACCCCCCACCCCCCGCCACCGCCACAAGAGCATCCCAGGATTCAGGTCCGGAGAACTAGCTGGCCAAGCCACACTGTGAATATCCTCGATTCGCAGATATTCATGTCGGCTTCTAAATGGTCCTGCGCTGTTGTCCATAGAGTGAGCAACACACCTGAAAGGTCGCAGATAGGGGTGTAAGATCTCCAGCCTGTACCTCTGGGCATTCAAGGAACCAATGCCAAACCAAACACATGGAGTGGTGTTGTGATATCAGTGTGATGCCTACCCAAAACTGCACACCTCCACCACCGTACGTCCACATCTATATCTACATATAATATATACTACGCAACCCACTGCACGGTGCGTGGGGGAGGTATAGCGTCCCCAGTGCTGTATTACGAAAAGACTTAAAAAACAATATTTATAAAGAAGAGACATTCAAAAATTGAATAATATGTTTTTATCGTGTAGCCGTAAAACAATAATTTCTCTGTCGAGAAATGCAAGGAAATGCAATGCAAAGAAATAATTTATGACAAAATGATCTAAAGAGACGACAAGATACGCTCTTTTGTTAATTTTTTTAGTCGACTTCACTTCTTCACTTGTCTTGATGATGTACAGACGGACATCTTGCGAGTGCTGCCAAATGTAAGCATATTTGTATGAGTTAAGCAGATAATATATTAATTAAATATTATTGTGCACTTTTAATTTGTAAGAGGTGATCCCGATTTCATGTCCACCTTCCTTGAATTAACCTGCATTCAAGTAATTTACAGTTCAACAATCGCAGCTGCTGATGCAGCCAACGACGCCATTACGTGGCGATATTAACTTATGAAAAATTAGCGGAAGCGGAAAACTCGCCCGCTATTAACATAATATTAATTTTTCTCCACAGCTGCCCGATGTTGCAGAAAACACTTAGCTTTAAGATTCTTATTTTCAGTACCATAACCGAGAGCCAGAGCCAGGACTCCTACTACAATACAATGGTTAACGGAGGTAAGAAAAATACTCTCGCGCGTGTGTGGGCCGCAATTTTAATTAATAACTAAAGATTTCTTGCTTTAAAGTGAACTGACTAGCCGAGGAAATTAATATGAAAAGTTTATTACATTGTTCAACTTATATGCTCATGTTTTAAGATTCAGCGAGTCTAACATTCATTAACGTAACAAATAATTTGAAATTAATATTGTTAAAAACGAGAAATTCAGGAAAGCATTTAATCGTAAAATCAAAATTAAATGAAATATCATTTTTATTAAGGCCCACCACGTAAGTCGGCAACAATCAAAAAGTAATAATAATAATAATAACAATAACAATATATTAAATTACGACGGCCGACGGACGCGAGAGAGGGTACCTTGTCATTTCCTTTCCTGTTACACTCGCAAACAGAGTGAGGAAAGAACGACTTTCTATGTGCCTCCATATGAGTCTTAATTTCTCATAAGTTATCATCGTGGTCGTTGCGCGCTATGTATGTTGGCGGCAACATAATCTGTAATATTAGTAATTTTCGCATCACAAACATTGCCGGCCGGTGTGGCCGTGCGGTTCTAGGCGCTTCAGTCTGGAACCGCGTGACCGCTACGGTCGCAGGTTCGAATCCTGCCTCGGGCATGGATGTGTGTAATGCCCTTAGGTTAGTTAGGTTCAAGTAGTTCTAAGTTCTAGGGGACTGATGACCACAGATGTTAAGTCCCATAGCGCTCAGAGCCATTTGAACCATTTTTGAACTCACAAACATTAAAATACGCTCAATAGTAAACGCCTGATGGCCTAAAGTTATCGAACAATTGTAAAGTAAAAGAAATGAACCATCGCATAGCAGCGACAGAATCTATTATTCTTTACCTTTGCCGTTCTTGCGCGATGCCTGTAAATCTCTATGTACATGTATCGATTAATGATATAAAAAAGAATTCTGTTGTTTCAAGACAAATGAGGCATTGGGCGCCTCACCTTCTACTGTTTGTATTTCATGAAAGGCGGACGCGGACTTGCTGCGTTTCGCATCAGTATTTTATATTTTATGTGAAAATATTGAGTGCATAGCTAATTATTTTTTTCCAATCCGAAAACATGTAGTTTCTTGTAATTGATTACGAACAAACAGCACCAAGAGGACATTTTTACAGCTTTGTATAAAGTATTTAACCACAATGGTCATCTATTGTAATGTAATATGAAAAGGTATGTGGCATTAAAATACGTGTGTTAAAGATAAGTGTACTTATTTTAGTAAATTAACCTTGATGAATTCCATCTCCTTATTTACTTGAATGATAATTATTTTGTTTTAGTTCATCACCAGAAATTACGATCATGCTGATGGGCCGAACGCAGCATGAGACAGAAGGAACATTATCGTTTTCCTATTATTCTGAATCAACTCTTTTTTTTAATTGTGTAGTGTTGCATTTCTTTTAAAGTCCAGAAATCTTCTGGTCCCTTAGTGTTGTTCCGGGTATTACTACATCGAGACTATAAAAATGCATAGAAATGATAATGTGTCTTCCGAACGATCTCAAATATATCAATATGCTGCTCTTATTCAGATATTTAATGCTGAACGTATGTTGTTATAATAGTGTAATCAATCCCTGTTGCCCAGTGGCCCACCAAAATATTCACTTTTTCGACATTTTTAAAAAATATATATAAAATAACAATTCCTTTTCTTTTCGCCCCCCAAGAGCAACGCTACAAATCGTTTAGCAGTCAGCTTCAAATGTCGGTGCTCTAAATATTTGAGTTCCCGAAGCATCTCCGTAACACTCACGTGTTGCTCGAACCTACCGGTAACAAATCTAACAGCCTGCCTCTGAAATGGTTCCATGGCTTCCTTCAATGCGACCTGCTACGGATCCCAAACACTGAAGCAGTACTAAGAGTATGTCGCACCAGCGTCCTATATGCGATCTCCTTTACAGGGAAACCACTCTTTCCTAAAATTCTCGACCATTCGCTTTCCCTACCACTGTTCTCACATGCTATTCCCATCTCATAGAGCTTTGTAACGTTATGCCCAGGTATTTAAACGAATTGACTGTGTCAAAAAGGGCACTACTAATACTGCATCCCAAAATTACAGGTTTGGTTCAAATGGTTCAAATGGCTCTGAGCACTATGGGACTTAACATCTGTGGTCAGCAGTCCCCTAGAACTTAGAACTACTTAAACCTAACTAACCTAAGGACATCACACACATCCATGCCCGAGGCAGGATTCGAACCTGCGACCGTAGCAGTCGCGCGGTTCCGGACTGAGCGCCGTAACCGCGAGACCACCGCAGCCGGCATTACAGGTTTGATCTTCCTACTCATCCGCATTAACTTCCATTTTTCCACATGTAGAGCTAGCTGCCATTAATCACACGAGTCGTCTTGCGTCTTCCTAGAGTCACTCAACTTGGACACCTCACACGGAATCGTCAGCAAACAACGGCAGATTGCTGCCCACCCTGTCAGCCATATCATTTACGTGTATAAAGAACAACAGCGGTCCTGTCATAGTCACCTGAGGCACTCTTGACGATACCCTAGTCTCTGATGGACACTCACCCTCGAGGACAACATGCTGGGTTCTGTTATTTACAAAGACTTCGACCCACTCACATATCTGTGAACTTATTGCATATGATCGTACCTTCGTTGAGAACGTTCAGTGGAGTACCGTGTCAAATACTTTCTGAAAATCTAGAAATGTGGAATCTGCCTTTTTCTCTTTATCCGTAGTTCTCTGTATATCATGTGAGAAAAGGGCAAGATGAGTTTCGCACGAGAGATGCTTTCTAAGACCGTGCTGATTCGTGCTCATAAGCTTCTCAGTTTCTAAAAGTTTATTGTATTCGAACTGAGAATATGTTCAAGGATTCTGCAGCTAACAGAAATTAGGGATATTGGTCTGTAATTTTTCGGGTGTATTCTTTTACCCTTCTCGTATACTCGAGTCATGGTGCTTTTTTCCGGTGGCTTGGGACTTTGCGTTGGGCGAGAGATTCATAATACACTACTGGCCATTAAAATTGCTACACCAAGATGAAATGCAGATGATAAACGTGTATTCAATGGACAAATACTAGAACTAACATGTGACTACATTTTCACGCAATTTGGGGGCATAGATCCTGAGAAATCACTATCCTGAATAACCACATCCAACCGTAATAACAGCCTTGATACGCCTGGGCATTGAGTCAAGCAGAGCTTGGATGGCGTGTACAGGTACGGCTGCACATGCAGCTTCAACACGATACCACAGTTCATCAAGACTAGTGACTGTCGTTTTGTGACGAGCCAATTGCTCGGCCACCATTGACCAGACGTTTTCAATTGGTGAGAGATCTGGAGAATGTGCTGGTCAGGGCAGCTGTCGAACATTTTCTGTATCCAGAAAGACCCGTACAGGACCTGCAACATGCGGTCGTGCATTATCCTGCTGAAATGTAGGGTTTCGCAGGGGTCGAGTGAAGGGTAGTCACGGATCGTAGCACATCTGAAATGTAATGTGCACTGTTCAAAGTGACGTCAATGCGAACAAGAGGTGACTGAGACGTGTAACCAATGGCACCCCATACCATCACGTCGAGTGATACGCCAGTATGGCAATGACGATTACACGCTTCCGCGATGTCGCCAAACACGGATGCGACCATCATGATGCTGTAAACAGAACTTGGATTCATCCGGAAAAATGACGTCTTGCCATTCGTGCACCCAGGTTAGTCGTTGACTACACCATCGCAGGCACTCCTGTCTGTGATGCGGCGTCAAGGGTAACCGTAGCCGTGGTCTCCCAGCTGATAGTCCATGCTGCTGCAAACGTCGTCGAACTGTTCGTGCAGATGGTTGTTGTCTTGCAAACGTCCCCATCTGTTGTCTCAGGGATCGAGACGTGGCTGCACGATCCGTTTCTCCCATGCGGATAAGATGTCTGTTATCTCTAGTGCTAGTGATACGAGGCCGTTGGGATCCAGCACGGCGTTACCCTCCTGAACCCACCGATTCCATATTCTGCTAACAGTCATTGGATGTCGACCAACGCGAGCAGCAATGTCGCGATACGATAAACCGCAATCGCGATAGAGTACAATCCGACCTTTATCAGTCGGAAACGTGATGGTACGCATTTCTCCTCCTTACACCAGGCATCACAACAACGTTTCAACAGTTAACGCCGTTCAACTGCTGTTTGTGTATGAGAAATCGGTTGGAAACTTTCCTCATGTCAGCGCGTTGTAGGCGTCGCCACTGGCGTCAACCATGTGTGAATGCTCTGAAAACCTAATAATTTGCATATCACAGCATCTTCTTCCTGTCGGTTAAATTTCACGTCTGTAGCACGTCATCTTCGTGGTGTAGCAATTTTAATGGCCAGTAGTGTAATTTCAAGCTAGATAAGGGGCCAATGCCGTGCTCTTAGTGAAATCGAACTGAGATTCCATCCGGACCTGGTGAATTATTTGCTTTCAAAATTTTCAGTTGTTTCTCTACGCCATGTATCCTTATTGCAATGTTGTCCATACGGGAGTCTGTCCGATGGTCAAATGACGCGTCCCTTTCCCTGATGTTACGGGGCTGGTATCGTATCCTACGTCCCCTCCATGTAAGTGTCGCAGAGAATCAGGTTGTAGACTGAATCTGGACTCGTACATGAACAAAACATTAGCCCATTGAAACTGTGTCCACTCTCTGTGTCGTATGCACCATCATAAACGGTCTCTCTTGTGCGAGACGGCTTTCTGTCGTACAGTCCTACTTCATGGAACTTTCTGGCAACCGTCTTCCAGAAACTGATGTTCCCGTGGCAGCAGCGAGGACACGAGGGAGTTGCGTCGCTGTGGAAGACGTCCTCTGGCGCTCGGCTGAAAGCACCAGTTATGGTCGTCATCCGCCGTTGTGGCTCTCGGCTGACCTTGTCCTGGTCTTCTAGTTACTGTTCCACTGGCTTTAAACTGCCTCCATATATTCGAGATGACAACTGGTATTACATCCAGTTCTCTTGCAACCTGAGCTTGGGACTGCTCTGCCTCAAGCGTACTGACGATTCTCCACCTCATCTTGTTGTCTAAGCGATAATGTGCACTCATTTCACCTAAACAAACAGAAAGAAAACAACATTACTCACGGAAGGCAACAACACTTGCTACTATACTTCGGAGCGGACGTCGCTGCGCAGACTTATATACTCGTACCACGCACTGGCTTTGGGACGCCCACACGAATACGTGATCTTAGCACCGCGAGCGCCACATTGTTTTTATATGGCACCCTGCGGTCCCAATTTTGTGTGGTTTTTTGGAGAACTGCAAAAAAATGCTACTCGTCTCTTAATTTTGTCCACTAATGTACTTTCAATGTGGTCCTTCACAGCAAGGTTTTTTTTCCTTAATTAACTTAATATTAATTGACTTCGGAAGCTTTTATAGACTACTACATTTACTATACCTCTATGATTCGAGATGCACTGGAGGAGTACTGCTCACAGCGCGTAATAAGAAAGAAGGCAGACGTAAGGATTTAACAGCTCGTCGACAGTGAGGTTGTCAGTGACTGAACACAATCTCGGAATGGGGAAGGATGGAACGAAAAAAGGACATGCGACTTTCAGAGAACCGGCCTGGCATTTGCGGTATTCGGGAGCTCGCCGGTTCAAATCTCCGCATAGTCACGCAGATTTAGGTTTTATGAGATTTTCCTAAACCGCTTAAGCTAGGGAGGCGCTTCGTCACGTAATGTGACGGCAGCGCTCCTGGTGCATAAAATCGAAACTTTTGTTTTTCTTTTCAGTCGTCAGTCATCTGACTGGTACAGTGAGACACACCCACAAATTCCTCTCCTCTGCCAACCTTCCCATCTCAGATTAGCAACTGCAGCCTATGTCCTCAGTTATTTGCTGGATGTGTTCCAGTCTCTATCTCCTCTACAACTCCTAAGTGCCATGGAAGTCATTCCTTGGTGTTTAACAGATGTCCTACCATCCTCTCCCTTATTCTTCTTGTCAGTTTTCTCCATGTGTTCCTTTCCTCGCCGATTCTTCGGAGAACTTCCTCATTTCTTACCTCATCCGTCTATCTGATTTTCAATATTCGTCACACCACATCTAAAATGCTTCGATTCTGTTCTTTTCCGGTTTTCCCACGGACTATGTTCACTGCCATACAATTCTGTGCTCCAAACGTACATTCCCACAAATTTATTCCTCAAATTAAGAACTATGTTTGACTTTAAAGATCGTGTTCAAATCTTTTTTTTATTGACCTGTTTCGATCTTCAGAGCGTCAAAAAGATTTTTGGTTTTACGTCATGTTACATTGTGCATTCGTTACTCATGCTTCGTTAACATTTTAGTGAAGAGTATATCGCACATTCCACACAGGCTTGTCAAAAATAAAATTACAAACAGGTCTGACATAAGTAAAAAATATACACAGTGAAAGTGTATATTGTGAAACCTGGTATGTTTACGTATCTAGTACTCCTCTGATGCTTGTCAGTTGTTAAAATCTGCAAGATATATTATATATTACACGTATATGACGAGTAAAGCATATCTTGGAACATTCTCACTTGAAATATATAGTGAAACTGTGCAACAGCTTTGTTTGATACATTGTTATATTTTCCTCCTTTCGTCGATTATATTAAGTATTTTATGTGTTATTCGAAGATTCTACTGGCCTTGTTTTTTTGTCAATTTGATGCTTTTCTGTTTTTTTCAACTCTTTACCCATTCGTCTTATATCGTATTCCTTCCCCTGTTTGACCCAATCGTTCCCCCAAAGCATCCCCTGAAACATTCAACAAACTCTGATTCTTTCAATTCGTCCAGGTATTATCTCCTTCATTTATCTTTCTGTAATTTCTTTAGTTTTAATCTCCATTTTGTAACCAATAAATTATTGTCAGAGTCTTCATCTGCAATTGAATATGTTTTGCAGTTTAAAATCTGTGTTCAAACTCTCTGTCTTACCATTTCATAAATTATGTGAAACCTTCTGGCGTCTCCAGGCCTTTACCAAGTATACAGATCTTTTTCGTCTTACATAAATCAAGTGTTTGTAATGATTCAATTATGCTCAGTGCAAAATTCTCCCAAGCGGTTTCCCCATTCTTTCCTTTTCCCCAGTCTTTGTTCTCATACTATTTTTTCTTCTCTTCTTTTTCCTAACATTATATTCCAGTCTGCTGTCACAACACCTGAATCATTTCCTTTATTTCATTAAACATTTTTTAAGCTCTGCATCATCTGCAAAGCTATTAGATATTTAAAAAATGTACTTTTATAGCAGCTGTTGGGTTCATGTCTATCTTGGCTACGATTATACGCTCAATTTGCTGTTCACAGTAGATTATCCGACTTCCGATTTTATATTCATTATTAGACCAGTCCATATTACTCCTATTTCATCTTGTGTTGATAACCCTGTACTCATCTGTTCTACCTGCCACCGGTAATATTAGTATCTGTTTCGATAGCTTAAATAAACTTACATTCGATAATCTAACCATGCTGGCTCATAAAAGCCATACAATTTGTGTAAAAATTTCTTATCGTCGCTGAGCAGCGACCACCTGATATTTCAGAGAATATCTTACGTGCTAGGCGCAGAACACGAATTCTTCATAAATTGTATCGATACCGATATTTTGTGTTTCTTTTTTTTTTTTTTTTTGACAGCTGGAGAATTGAAATTGTATTCTGTTACCACAGTCCTGATATATTTTTTAAAGACGGCGGACGCGTATATGGCTGTGAGCACTAAGGGACTTAACATCTATGGTCATCAGTCCCCTAGAACTTAGAACTACTTAAACCTAACTAACCTAAGGACATCACACAACACCCAGTCATCACGAGGCAGAGAAAATCCCTGACCCTGCCGGGAATCGAACCCGGGAACCCGGGCACGGGAAGTGAGAACGCTACCGCACGACCACGAGCTGCGGACGGACGCGTATATGGCGTGGTCAGCAATCACTAATTAGTTATTATAAAATTTTACTATTGTACAGTGCTATGTAAGAATTTATGTGTGCAGCTGAGATGAAATGTCGAAAATGTTAAAGGACTTTATTTAAAGAAACAGCCAACAAGATATAAAATTGAAAGGTACGGAGCCTATTATTAGCAATACTGACTATCGTAATTAAATAGGTTATTGAGCTCTGAAATGCTGTTGTGCCTGCTTATTACTTAAAGTATTTCTCGCTATCCATCTCCTATTAATGACAACAGAAATAACGGTGTTTTTATAGTTTTTATACAGCTACCAGGGACCGAATGCATGTCGGCATACGTCGTAGTTAAGGCAGAAGGCACATTGCCATTTACCTTGTTTGTGATTTAAATCCACTTTCTTTTAACGTGTGGTGTAGTATCGCAAAGAAAATTTCCAGCTCTGTTTGGTCCCTTCGGTTTCTCTGTTCGTAGTTGCTATGTCTCATATCCGGTCGTGGTCGAACATGATCACGACACAAATAAATTAAGTGGCAATGTGAACTCTGTTCTTAATCTTGAGAACGCTACGCCTTCTGCAAACGATTTCAGGTGACATATAAACTATCACATACAGTACTTAAGTTTCTGAAAAGTCTTTGCTCTTCCCGCCAAGAAGTGGTGCAAAACTAACAACAGATTTCTGAATCTCCACAACAGAATAATAATTTAATCAAAATACATATTTTTTAAAGAAAAAACACCACACTTGGCGCTCGAACAGGGACTTGACTGAAATCACGAAAATCAGTCCTCTTGTGTTTGCTGCCAATATAGATGTTTCTAACGATACATTTAGTTTTCATGTGCACGCTATGCGCTTAAAAAATTGTGGAAGAAAATTTCAAAGAGGAAAGACGAGCCGACGGCGGGAAACGGAGAAATTTTATATCCAGTTGTCGATTTTCGAGACATCAAGCGTAAGTTAAGAAAAAATTTCATATGCAGTTGTGATGCTTCAGTAGTATAGTTGTCTTTCGAGCTACATTATCATTCTTCCTTTCATTTATATCCGCACGTTAAAAAAAAATCTGCTTAAATTTTTTTTCGTATAAATTTAGTAGGATTTGCAACGTAGTGTCTAAATTCCATTGTTGAGTCTTGATTTCAATGTGTAAATATGGCGTCGTGTTATATGTAAAATGCTAGCGCTGTGTGCTAATTCAGTTGTTTAGTGTGCCCGTCTTCCATCTTGTCTTCTCCGCTTCAGTTCACAGTCGTTTGTTACGCCAGTGCAGCTCCCATACTTGACAGACAGCACTTGACCTGACGTCATATGCAAAGGACAGACGAACCGCGTTGCAGACCAGGTGTAGCTGACGTAATACTGTTGACAAACAGACACCACGAGATGGGGGAGGGTAAACAGAAATTAGTCTCGACAGCAGGTGACAGCGACGATATGAACAGCACTCAATATTCGTTGCGCTCACGTGCAATTAGCAAGCGAGTGGAGTGATATGATTGACACAGACCAAACAATTCAAACGATTCCCGCGGGTAGCAACCCAACTGTAGATACGAATGCAATGCTCCTTCAAATCCAAAACTGGATGGCAAATAGGGAAAAGGAACACTTGCGGATAGAAAAGGAACGAAAAGCAAGAGAGAGAGAGAGCTGAACGAGAGGAGGAAAAGAAAAAAAAACTAATGCGAGCTTTTACCGATTTAAATAAACAATTTGAAGTGGTTGTTGTTGGGTTGTTTTTGGGGAAGGAGACCAGACAGCGAGGTCATCGGTCTCATCGGATTAGGGAAGGACGGGGAAGGAAGTCGGCAGTGCCCTTTGAAAGGAACCATCCCGGCATTTGCCTGGAGCGGTTTAGGGAAATCACGGAAAACCTAAATCAGGATGGCCGGACGCGGGATTGAACCGTCGTCCTCCCGAATGCGATTTGAAGTGGTAAAAACTGAAATAACTACCGACTTGAAAACTGATCTGAATACCCAATTAGGCGAGGTCAAGTCGGAAATAAGTGGGCAAATCAAAGTAGTAAAAACTGAGATCCGTAAACAGGTTGAGGCTGAGATCAAGCAGGTATCTAGTAAATTTGATGCAGCACTGGGAGCTGCCAAGGGTGAAATCAATGCCACGGTAAAAGCATACCATAACGAAACTGTAGCATTAAAGGGTAATTGTGATACCATGTCAAAGGAGATCAGCGCCGTGAAACTGGTTTTCACTAATATGGGAAAGGAGATAGATGATTTGACGAAACAAGTAGGATCACTTGACATAGAGGAGCAGATGAAATTACAGTAAAGGCTCACGCCGAGGCCTTATCCGACCACTACACAGAGTGGATGAAAACCAAAGACCGTCTGATAGAAAAAAGGTAAAGAGAGAACTGAAGGAAGTAGTAAGGGAAGTTTTTATGATCTTCTGGCGGAACCAGGAAATCTGAACTAGGACAGATAAGACGAACTTTGGCACAAGACCTTCCTCAATGGAAGCAGCAGGTCATTGAAGAGGTGCAGACACTAAAGAACAAAGTGGAAAGTCCCTCACATCCGATGGGTAGCGAATGGAATCACTCCCCGTACCGAAATGACAATAGGCAAATTCATTACAGCACTCCAGTTGATCATGCGCCATACCACAGTCCGACAGACACAGTGCATAACCACACCGCAGTGAACAGCCCACCAACACTCATAACCCAAATGCAGGAAGAAAGTGTATTGAAACACAAAACATTTCCAACCTTTCACCCGCAAAAACGTGACATACACCCGATCGTATTTTTGCGAAACTTCTCTGGAGTATTTCCGAACAGTTGGACAGACAAGCAAAGAATACAGTTTGTAACGGGATATATAACAGGAGATGCCGCCTTATGGGGAATAGAAACGACAGACAAGTGCAGGACCTATAATGAATTCGAGCGGATGTTTCTGAACAAATTTTGGAGTGATGGTGTTCAGCAGCGCTTAAGAAAAGTAGTGTTCAATGCCGAAACGTTCAATTCTAAACACGGCAGTCTCAGAAGATATTTCGAAAAATATTTAGCAAAAATTAAATTCTGGGACTCTCCAATTACAAATAAAGACGCGATCATGATTTTGAAAACTAAATTGCCCATCTCTATAAGGGAGAAATTAGTTAATGTTTCCGAGGATGACACCGAAGCATTTCTTTCCATATTGGACTCACTGGATTTGATTCGCAAAGACGCGGTAGAACATGTTGGTAGCGCTCCGAATGGAGTGAGCACACGAAACAGTGGAAGTTACGCCGTCAACAATGGCAATGGTAGAAGAGCGCGCGGTAGCGACGTTTGCTACCAACCGTCCGGCGGCTGCAGAAATCAACAGGTGTCGTACGGAAATGGACAGTTTCGACCGAAGAATAATAACAAACATCGGTGCAATCCAATTGATAGTACACAACGGCCCCAGCACGGAAACTCAACACACGATTATCCACAAAATCAGTACGGAAACAAACCACCACAGTAAGGAAATTATCAGAGCGGACCAGCCTTTAGCAGGACGCGTGAGTGGACATCACATAAATGGCATGGGACAAGTGGAGGACAACAACATTTTGCTAATAATGACAACACAATACATTACATGGCCCAGAATACATTCCGACCTCCAACAAATATAAATTTTTCCGGTCACTCAAATGATTATGCAGGAAATCAAAAGTCGAAACGGCAAAAGACTACACAAGTCTATTATGTGCAAAGTGAATCGTACACGGGACAAGATCCTTGTCCACCACCCTTCGTGCCACAGTCGCAACACCAACACAAACCGTAGACGTTAAGGGCGGTGTCCGATAGGGAGAATCACCACAATCAGGGAAAGTAGAAACAGCATTTTTTAGCCTCCACAAGACACTAAAATCAGGTAGGCGTTGATTTCACTGACAACGTATGCGAACCTCCGTAAGAAAGCATTTGACAAAAAGGTAAATGAGGTTGCTGAATATAGAGAAGGTGAAGGAATCTTACTAAGGACTCATTTTAAACCATCGAAGCTACGAAAGAAAAATCGTAAGTGGCAGCGCGTCCATGAAGGCCCGTATGTTATTGTGAGGAAGCCGCACACAGGAAGTTACTTGCTAGCCGACCCCGTGACTGGAAGGATTAAAGGTCTGTTCCACCATAGTGACTTAAGAAAATTCCACAATGGTAACAATTTACAGGTGTTAGCAGTACGAGGCGATTACAAAGCATCATCAGAGAACAAGGTAAGCCGTCGACGTCGAATGATAACTCAAGAAAAAATGACAAGCCAGCAGTTAGTACGTCTGGAGGTCATCATACAGTGCTGACCGTATGAGGAAGGTTTGTACCGATCTGTTAATTGAATACAGCTAAAGGAAAATGTCAAAGAGAGAACTTGGTACTAGTCTTAAGTTACCTATATGATGCATTCTCGTGTGGTAATCAGCCACGGATATGTATAAATCAAAGAGGAAGGAGTGATCAGTGCCCCCTTCTCTCAGGTTCTATAATGAAGGCTTTTTTTTTGGGGGGGGGGGGGAACTAAAGTCTCTGTGAGGACAAGCTGTAGTCCTGTGTAAAATAAAGGGTCATAACTTTTCGTGACTAGAATCAAAGAATAACAGAGGACATCGTAATGAGAGCGACACATTACCTTAAAAAGAAGAGTAAATTATAATATACTAAAGAAAATGGGTAAGATCCGATGCTTAGAAGAAGTAATGTCTATGGAAAACTTCATTAGAAACAGAGTGTTAAAGTCTATGGCAGATAAGTTATGTCGACGCAAATTCGAAGGTGCAGCAAGTAAAAGAAGGGGTAGCGATAACGCTATATTATAAGTTCCATGGAAATATTATACTTAAGAAATGCCACCCGCAAGACTACATGTAGCGAATAATAACAGGAGTCCGCAATCATTTAAAGAGTGATGCCGCAGGAAAAAAGGTCAAACAAGCACATGCATAGTGGCATGTAAATGAATCTAAGTGAATGACACGCAAAAAGCAATTGCAGCAGGACAAGCGCTCGCATATAAATGTTTCTGGTTTAGTATGATAATTTTCGTAATGTCCAGATTATTTAAATGCTGATTTTTGTGTTCCTTTATAAACTCTTATCCAAAATGCCGAGCCCTGATAATACTTCAAACATTCTATTCAAAAGACCAGCTCGTAGAGGTTTACTTGTACTGTCTGAGCGCAGCAACTCATATGAAAAGCGTGTAGGTTTGCGACGACATCAGTTAAATTTTGCTTGTTGAAGCTAATTACAGTCAAGCCACTTGTTTGGCATGCAATTGAGTTTGTTGTCTTTGTAACGCGCCATTAGTTAGTCATCGCCCGTATATTTTTAAGCAAATAGTATTCCGCAAGGAAAAGGAGGCAGTCTCCCTGTCTGAAGGCTGTCCTCAATTCAATTAACACAGTAAACACAAGTTAATGGACACACAAAGGAAAAGAGTGATAAAAAGAGGCGTGTCCTCAAAGAGGAAGTCAATTAGTTTGTCTTTGAGATCATGGGCGTACCCAGCGAGGGACAGATATTCGCAGTTTCTCACTAGTTTACTATTTTATTTAATAAGAAATGCTGCATATTTTCTCGGGTTGTACAAGTGAATTCTTGTATTTAAAATGTTTATTAAAAGCGGTTTTTCACTGGTTAACTGTTTTATTTAATAATAAGAAGTGCTATATGTTGTCTCGAGTCCCCCCCCCCCCCCCCCCCCGTTCAGATCCTGCTGAGTACGCCCTTGTTTGAGATAATTAAAAAATGTAACAAGAATTTGACAGTAAAGAATAAATGAAACTGATAGCTTCGTTTATAATAGGAGATTGAAAAGTAGTCGTACGTGGAAGACGTAAATTTTAACTGGTAAGCAAGAGAGAGCCGTAAGAAAATGATCGACAGCAGTTCTGTACCGGACGTGACCATTAGATTAAGAATATATATGTATATATAAGAAAACTATGTAAATATTATTAGTCAAGGTATGTTGTTCTCCTTCTGTGAAAGTTATTTTTGCAAAGAGAAAGTGAGATGAAGGACAACGTTTAGTTCACAAACGCCTATCAAAGTCAAAATGAAAAATTTGTTCGTCGAAAAGCGAGTCTGTGTCACGACTCTTTATACTACACCTTCTGTGTATGTTTTATTTTTAACTTGTGCAACGGTCAGTGAATAAGTATCGTTCGCCATGCAGCCCTCGCAAGCCAGCAAAATAACTTCTTTTCACTTACCTGTGAGTCCTTTACGGACAGTTGACAAGTGGTACGACGAGATGACTTCGCGCGGGCCTCCTCGGTGAAGCAACAGCAGCAATCCTCAAACAACGTGCTTTAAACGCAGCACAACACACACGCCAATACAAGATTGCGCGCGATACTGGCCTGTGTTGGTCTGTCAACATTGCCGCACAGCGGCGTATGACGAAATGATGGATATCTGAAACTTCAATGGCCGGGTCCGCGTGGCTCACTCCGGCAGTAATTGAGACTTCACACTACTTTGAAGGACATTGTTCTATATGTACATAGCAAACATCATATTTTAGAAACTGAAAGAGAAAGCTTTGTATTAAGCAAGGAATAAAATGGTCACGACTAGAATAAATTTCGGTCACGGCCAGAACGAGGTTGATATTTGCCTTAACCGCTGTCATAAACAAGAGCAGAAATCAGTGCGAAATGAAAGAAAGAAAGAAATGATCCTTACACATCCTGAACCTATTGTACTTAAACCGATAATTTTAAGCAATACGAATGCAGAGTATTCTGTATTTATGTTCCATATTCCATGAGTTGACGGAGAATGGCAAATTCCATTCAGTGAAGTGGTAGAAAAGGGACTCCCATAGTGAGCGGTTCTTGACGAACAATTCGACTGGACATTGTGATCCACGAACAAATGTACAATGTGTGTAAATTAAGAGAGACTATTACAATGAAATACACGAGGCTATCGAACTGGTAGAGACATTTAAAATTTGGAAAACGTGTGACAGAATAATGAAAATGTCATGTCAGTTTCAAACTTTGTAAGAATTTTAGGATTATATAGGTACTTCTATGTGTATGTAATTTTTTTCTCTGCGATAATACCTGTCAACTCCACTTAATGCATATAGCTCTTTATTGTGAATAGTAACACTTTCCATGTTGATGTAAATGTTAAGAAACTCTGTGACCATAACACCAGATGCAGATGAACTGCACGAAGACTGCACGAACTGCACGAAGACAATTATTACTGATGATCTTAACAATGAATATTTTCTCTAGTGTGGTAACTTTATGAAAAGTCAAGTGTATAGTACTATGTGACTACTCAATTTCAGCAATAGACATGTATTAAAAGCCACTAACATTAGTATCTTTTTTTTTTTTTCTTTATTGTTATTTTCAAACCCGTACAAACAGGCAGGCTGTCAGCAGCATGGTACGCCGCTCTTCAGCCGTAGAGGAGATAAAGAAAGAACAGAAAGAATACACAAATGTGACATAACGGTGGGTAATAAAACAGTAGACACATAAAGACAAACACGGAGCCGTTCACACTCGACTACAAACTGTTGTCACGATGCACTAACACTGAAGATGGCAACATTAGTATCTGTTTCGATAGCTTAAATAAACTTACATTCGATAATCTAACCATGCAGGCTCATAGATCGTCGCTGAGCAGCGACCGCCTGATATTTCAAAGAATATCTTACGTTCCACGGCGCAGAATACGAATAGTTAATAAACTGTATAGATAGCGGTACTTTGTGTTTCTTATTTTTTGACAGCTGAAGAATTGTAATCGTATTCTGTTCCCACAGTCCTGATATACATTTTTAAAGACAGCGGACGCGTATATGGGGTGGTCCGCAATCACTAATTAGTTATTATAGAATATTATTATTGTGCAGTGCTATGAAAGAATTTATGTGTGCAGCTGAGATGAAATGTTGAAAATGTTAAAGGACTTTATTTAACGAAACAGCCAGCAAGATATAAAATTGAAATGTACGGAGCCTATTGTTAGCAATACTGCGTAAGGTAATTAAATTGGTTATTGTGCTCTTGATGCTGTACTGCCTGCTTATTACTTAAAAGTATTTCCATGCTATCCATCTCCTATTAATGGCAACAGAGATAACAGTGTTTTTATAGTTTTCGTACAGCTACCAGGGGCCGACTGCATGTCGCAAAACGTCGTAGTTAAGGCAGAAGGCACATTGCCGTTTACCTTGTTTGTAATTTAAATCCAATTTCTTTTAACGTGTAGTGTAGTATAGCAAAGAAAATTTCCAGTTCAGTTTGGTCCCTTCGGTTTCTCTGTTCGTAGTTGCTATGCCTCATATCCGATCGTGGTCGAACATGATCACGACACAAATAAATTAAGTGGCAGTGCGAACTCCGTTCTTGATCTTGAGAACGCTATGCCTTCTGCAAACGATTTCAGGTGACATATAAACTATCACCTACAGTACTTAAGTTTCTGAAAAGTCTTTGCTCTTCCCGCCAAGAAGTGGTGCAAAACTCACAACAGATTTCTGAATCTTCACAAGAGAATAATAATTTAATCAAAATATAATTTTTTTTAAGAAGAAACACCACACACCGCACTTCACTGTTTCCCATTATAGCGTATTTTATTCTTTTCATTTTTGTTTTTAAATTCTCTAACCTTCTCTACTATCCATTTATTGGATCTGCCATACCATACTTCGACCCATGAACGCCGGTTTTATTTTTTCTTAAGACAACGTCTTCTGAATACGCTTCGCACACAACTCCAATTGGCGAATTATTTTACTTCCTAAATATTTTAACCGAGATTATATCGTCATAATTAAGCCATACAGTATGGAAGCATGCCCTAGGATAAAGCAACAGCTAAAATTTCCTCTCGCTTTCAGCCGTTCGCAGTACCAACATAGTAAGCCCTTGCTGGACAATGTTCTCGTCTTTGTTTTCGGCCTCTTTACTCCACAGTTGCGGATATACACGTTGTATACGTTAATTACTGTCTTTTGCAACCGCAGTGAAAGTTTTATTAAGACGAGAAGCGTTTTGCTTTATTCTAAAACATCATCAATGGCCACTGTAACAATATGATTTTTTCTCTTAGAATGTTTTTTCCTTTGATCACGCACAGTTCGCGTGCTTTACTTGCTACTATAAACAGTTTTTATTCTTTTCGTTACTCACGGTTTTTTATTGTTTACTTCATTCGTCTTTTTCTTCCACGTATGTCGGGCTCTTGCGCACAATACTTTCATTGCACTAAATATATTCACGTGTCTGTTTTGAGAAGTATCACTGTTCTCTTGCCATTTCGTGTGTTACGTTTTGATATTGCGAGGTGCCTTCATATTTTGTTTGTTTTTAAAGTGGGGGTGATTATCTGTGTGTGTGTGTGTTTGTTTGTGTGTGTATGTATGTGTGAAAGGAGGTAACGTGTCCTAGCTAATGTGTGTGCAAACTATTGCTTTACAGAGGTGGATGACTTCTCAATTCGTGATATCATTTTGTGGTGTCTAGAGTGGCTGTACTTTCTCAACAATATGTTTTATAAGTTTAAGTAGCCTGTGGTTGCTGATGTTTATCTGGTCATTTATTACGTGTTTCTTCTCCTTTAATGTTTTTTTTTTTAATTCGAAAGTATCCTTGTACGTTTATGTGATGTTTCTTGTTGCTGAATATGACTGTCTTCACGACCTTTTGTATTGTAGTTCGGTGATAGTTTTCTTGCCAGGTGTTCTGCAAACCACACGCTATTTAAACTGTTAAAACATGTTGTTGAAAAAGAATATGGACACCACAAAATAATACTACAATTTGGGCAATATCCCCACCACTGTACTGTAGTAAAGCAATAACTTGCACACACAGTAGCTAGGACATGTGAGCTCAAATGTACAAATTCTCACGTACTCTCTCTCTCTCTCTTATCGGAGAATATAACCACTCCCAGTTCGACAGCAGACGATCCCACGACTACTAAACCTAACAAAAGACGAACGTTCCCCGCAACAGCAAAACAAAGACTAAATGGCAAGAGGACAGTAATACTGCTCAACACAGACAAAGTGAAAGTGCTGTGTGCAAAAACCCAACATATACAAGTGGAAGAAAAAGAATGTAATAAACAAAAAAAAACCATGAGTTACGAAAAGAATAAAAATTGTCTATAGTACTAAATAAAGCATGCGAACTGTACATGATCGTAGCAAACAAAACTGTAAGAGAAAAGATCATATTTTTACAGTGATCACTGAAGATACTTTAGAATAATGCGAGACGCATCAGGTCTTACTGAGACAGCCGCAAAAGACTTTCGTTACAGTCGCAAAAGACGGCACTTAAGCTGTACAACTTGGATAATGTAACACGGCCAGATCAATAATCATCTGGACTGTTGTCCCTGCAACTACTGAAATGGCTGCTGCCGCACCTCAGGAACCACACTTCTACCTGCCCTGTCCACAGGTACTCCCCCAATTGTGGTTGCTCCTAGTGTATGGCTATCTGTATCGCTGAAGCACGCAAGCTACCCCACCTAAGCAATGCCCACAGTTTGTAAGGTGAAGTTTTAAAGCACTGAAAAATATAACATGCGTACAAGAGGCATATAACAAAGACTCTGCACTTCGTTGTCAACTGCGTTCTCTCCTTAAGGCACCAGACAATATAATCGATGGCAAGCTAGAACAGCTCAGAAGTTGACAGTATAGGTAAAGCACTGGGAAATCTTTCATAATGATAAACAACGGCTTATTTTAGGCGCACTGTCGTCAACAATATGCATTTACATATGTCCATGGTTTGGTCATTTTTACCATCTGCTCATGCTGCCCATATCATACAACACAATTTGATCGTTTTCAATAGAAATCCGAATACTTCACCACATCACCTCATTAACTCTTAATATGCGAGCTGTATTCGAAAAATGACCGAAAGTTTGAAATATCGCGTCAGCCAGTACAAGGCTGCGACTACTGAACTTATCTAGCTTCAGGTATAGACAACTGACTGCCGTTATCATTGTTTCGCGATGACTGTTAGTTGCCGAGATGTCTACAGTCTGAAGTGGGCTGCTTATCTGATTAGTGACACAGCGAATATCTAAGAGCTTGCATTACAACATGTGTATGCTGTGAAATTTAGCTACAAACTGACAAAACTATTATGGCTATGATTCCTAAACGAAGGGGCAGTCGTTGCAGTGGTGTGGGCAAACGCTCTCCTTGTAATAAATAAATAAATAAAAACAAAAAACTCATAAGTCGGTCAACGATCAGGGTGATTTTGGTTCCGGCTTCTTTTTTCATTGGTGTTCATGTGTCTATCAGGAATTTGTACCACCTGGTCAGACGGGAACGAGGTAAGTCTACGAGAAACTTTTAGCGTGCTCCAGGAATGCTGTTCGCAGAAACACGTCTGAACAGTGGAAAAAGATCATGACAAGCCGCCGGCTGGTGCGGCTCCTTGTCCACAGCTATCTAGCGAAACGTCAGACCCTCCTTGTGTCCCAACCATCTTATTCACCGGACCTAGCTAGAGTAGACCTTTTTCTGTTTCCCAAATTTGAAACCACGTTCAAAGAACATTGTTACCAAACCATAGAGGCGATTGAAGCTCACTTTTGCTTTACAATTTTCTTAGTGATTCAGCTGTCTACCTCCCTCCTCCTCTCACCTTTTTATGACCCCTCTATTGCGTCCTGTTATCATAGCTCGATCACCAACAGATCATGCAAGCAACTGAGAAAAAAAGCTAGACTTCTCGCAGTTCCCTTGGGATGTATATCGCTATACACTTTAGCCGAGCGGTCTAAGGCGCTGCAGTCATGAACTGTCCGGCTGGTCCCGGTGGAGGTTCGAGTCCTCCCTCGGGCATGTGTGTGTGTGTTTGTCCTTAGGATAATTTAGGTTAACTAGTGTGTAAGCTTAGGGACTGATGACCTTAGCAGTTAAGTCCCATAAGATTTCACACACATTTGAACATTTTTTTCGCTATACATTGGTGAGCCAGTTGATTAGAACACTGCCCACTACGGTACTGAATGGCATCCAGGAATCTGTGAGTTGTGTAGTTTTGTAAAATAAATATTGATAGTTGTACAAAGACTTTAGGCCCACTCTGTATATTTACTGCAAACGCTCTAGTAAACTGCAGAGCGTCGGTAAAGAATATGTCCTGCAAGAGGCTATTACGAGTAATTTCAGAGAATTGCTGCAGCTTCAGAAGTCCTTGCTGTAACAGAATTCGAACAACTTCATAAACGCGTTCGTATGCTCATAACTGTTCAGTGCACCTCATGTGATTAGATAGACAGGAAACTTAAATGGGAGCTTTCAGGGGAAATGTGATATTTTTCTCACGAAACACAGTTAAATAAGTAAAGCGCATTGATGTCAGAATTTTAAACGTACTAGGGAAATTAGAAAATCCGAAAAGGGATGTGTAACGGCTCAGTTTAGGTATGGTGGAGATAAGTGAAGTGAAATGGGACGCCGATAAGGATTTATGGTCAGATAAATGCATGGTAGTACCAGCTACAACGGGAATGGAGTCCGATATGAATAGGAAGGTTGGGGAGAGAGTGAGATACTGTAAATAGTTGAGTAACAGAGTTGTTCTAATCAGAATCGGTAGTAAACCGGTGCCGGCAGAGAAAGTATGTGATGATATTGAACGGGTATTTCAGTACGTATGGGGAGATAATAATCTAATAATCATTGGGGTTGGAACGCAGTATTAGAGGAAGGATTAGAAGAAAGAGCTACGGGAGTATATGGGCTTGGTAGTATGAACGAGACAGTAGAAAGAGTAATTGAGTTCTGCAATAAATGTCAGATAGTAAGAGCTGATACTGTATTGAAAAATCACAAGAGGGGGATGTATACTTGGAAAAGGCCCAGAGACACTGGAAAATTCCAGCTGGATTACATCATGATAACACAGAGTCTGCGAAAAGAAATATAGGATTGTAAGATGTACCCAGAAGCAGCTATAGACTCAAATCACAGTTTAGTAATGATGAAAAGTAGATTGATGTTTAAGAGAATCGTCCGGAAAAAACAATGTAGAAAAATTTTGGATACTATCGTACTGAGGAATGACGACATGCTACTGTTCTCTAAGGCTGTAGCTACTACGGTAATGACTATCTCAGTAGGTATCCCAGTTAACGAGGAATGCACATCTCTATAAACGGCAGTCAAAAGTTGGATTGACATACCTAAGTACTAGGAAGATCACTGTGAAGAAGTCTTGCATAACACAAGAAGTCAGTTAATCGACGGAAGAAGGAACTGCAAGGAAAGATGCAGCAATGTAGACAGAGGTCGTGGGATACTTTCTAATGTAGTGTCGGACATCCTTTTGTCCGTTTTAGTGCATCAGCTCGACCTAAGATGGATTCAGCAAGAGCTGGAAGTCCCCTGCAGAAATATTGAGACATGCATAACTGCGAAAGTGTTGCCGCGCCGCGCTGGATTTAGTGCGCTAACTGGCCTCTCGATTATGTCCCACAAATGTTTGATGGGACTCATGTCAGGCGATCTTGGTGGACAAGTTATTCGCTCAAAATTGTCCACAACCGATCGCAAACAATTGTGGGTCGGTGATATGGTGCACTTTCATCAATGGCTGAAAATGGTCTGCAAGTAGCCGAACATAACCACTTCCAGTCAATGATCGGTTCAATTGGACCGTAGGACCCAGTCCATTCCATGTAATCGCAGCACTTGCACGGTGCCTTTTTGACATCTTGGGTCTATGGCTTCGTGGGGTCTGCACCAAACTCGAACCCTACCATCAGCTCTTACCAACTGAAATCGGGACTCATCTGACCGGGCCACGGTTTTCCAGTCTTCCAGAGTCCAACCGATATGGTCACGGGCCCAGGAGAGACACGCTGTCGTGCTGTTAGCAAAGGCACCCGCGTCTATTGTCTGCTGCCGTAGGCCAGTAAAGCCACATCTCGCCGGACTGTCCTAACGGATGTGTTCGTCGGACGTCCAACATTGATTTCTGCGGTTACTTCACGCAGCGTCGCTTGTCTGTTAGCACTGACAACTATACGCAAACGGTGCTGGTCTCTGTCGTTAAACGAAGGCCACTGCGTTGATCGTGGTGAGATGTAATGGCTGAAATCTGATGCTCTCGGCACCACTATTGACACTTTGGATCTCGGAATACTGAACTCCCTAACGATTTTCGAAATTGGATGTCCCATGTGTTTAGCGTCAACAATCATTCCGCGTTCAAAGTCTGTTAGCTCCTGTCATGCGACCGTACTCATGAAGGACTCATTTTCACATTAATAACCTGAGTACAAACGGCATCTCCGCCACTGCCCTTTAATACCTCGTGTACGCGATACTACCGCCATCTGTAAACTCGCACATCGCTATCCCGTGACTTTTGTTACTTCGGTATAAGGCACACAGGGACGAAACAAATAGGAATCGCAGATTAGCCAAGGCGAAATAGCTGCAGAAAAAATGTGAAGAAATCGAAAAGAAATAATCGGCGCAAGGAATGACTCAATACACAGAAAAGGTAAAATAATCTTCCGTGAAATTAATAGCTATGGCGTTAACATTAAGAGTGCATTGTTAAATGCAGACGGCAGAGCGGACAAGTGTATAATGTACACTGAACGCCTCTACGTGGGGCAGGAATTAGGTGACGACGTGACAGAAGAAGAAAGGAATGTCGATGTGGAAGACAGAGTATCCAGTAGTGCAGTAAGAAATTAGCAGAACTTTGGAGGACTTGCTATCAAATAAGACGGGAGTAACAGATAAGATGCCTCCGGAATCTCTAAAACAATTGGGGTAAGAGGCAGAGAAACGACTATGCACTTCGGTTTATAGAATCTGTATGACTGGCAACATAGCATTCGACTTTCTGAAAAAAAGAGTGCATATAATCCAGAAGAAAGCAGCGGGAGATAAGTGCAAGAACCGCCGCACAATTAGCTAAAGCTAATGCATCGAAGCTTGTGAGAAGAGTAATAAAAGGAAGAACGAATAAGAAAATTGATAATCTATTAGATGACAACAACCATTTCCTTAGGAATTGTGAAAACACCAGAATAGCCGTACTGAGACAGTACTTGACAATGGGAGCAGTACTAAGGAAAAATTGAAATATGTTAATTGGATTTGTAGACGTAGAAAAAGCGGAGCACAATCTCGGATTGTTTTGAGGAATGGGAACGAAGTCGGCAGTGCCCTTTCAATGCTACCACCCCGGCATTTCTCCAGAGTGATTTAAGGAAATCACAGAAAACCTAGATCCGGATGGCCAGACAGGGATATGAAGCGTCGTCCACTGGAATGCAGTTTGCTGACCACTGCGCCACGTCGCTCAGTGCTAGAACTAAGAGGCAACAATAATAACGCAAGACCAAGAACAGAATGGTCTCGTTGAAAATGGTGTAAGACAGGGATGTAGTCTTTTGCACCTACTCTTCAGTCTATTCATCGTCTGATAAAGATTCAAGAGTGGGATTAACGTGAAGTGATATCAATGATAAGATTTGTTGATCATATTGTTATCCTTAGTCAAACTGAAAAACTGCAGGATCTGTTGAACGGAATGACCATCCTAAGCAGTACAGAATAGGGATAGAGAGTAGACCGAAGGAAGACGGAATTAGTGAAGAGTGGCGGAAATGAGATTAGCGATAAGGTTAACATAAAAATTGGTGACCATGAAATAGAGGAAAAATTGTTCAAATGGCTCTGAGCACTATGGGACTTAACATCTATGGCCATCAGTCCCCTAGAACTTAGAACTACTTAAACCTAACTCAGGACATCATACACATCCATGCCGGAAGCAGGATTCGAACCTGCTACCGTAGCAGTCGCTCGGTTCCGGACTGAGCACCTAGAACCGCGAGACCACAGCGGCCGGCAAATAGAGGCAGTGAAGGCATTCTGCTACCTTGGAAGTAAAATTACACATAACGGACGACGCAAGGAGGGCATGGACAACAGACCAGCACAGGCAAGGGGACTGGTTAAAAGAATACTACTGCCATCCAACATTGGCCTTAATTTGAGGAATAAATTTCTGAGAATTTGGAGCGCACCACTGTATGATAGTGAATAAAGGGCTCTGGAAATACTGGGACAGAGGAGAATCAAAGCTTTTGTGCTATAGAAGAAGAATGAGGAAGTTCCCGCCGTATCAGCGAAGAAAGGAACGTGTGAAAAACAGATGATGACGGTACAGGATGATAGGACATGTGTTAAAGTCATCACAGAATAACATTCATGATAGCAGAGGGAGTTTTACTGGCTAAAAACTGCAGAGGAAGCAGAGGTTAGAATACATGCAACAAATCATTGAGGACTTGGGGTAGAAGTACTACTGTGAGACTGAGATGAAGAGGTTGGCGCAGGAGCACAAGAGAGAAATTCGTGGCGGGTCGCATGAAACTAGTCACAAGACTCATGACTAAACAGAGCCTATGCAATGATTCAAATACTTCCGTAGTATCTTTTGTGGGGATCATGAGAACAGGACGATTACTTAGACACACAGACACTTTTTCTCTTGATCCACAGGTAAATGAAATGGGACAGAGTTTCGCTGATAATGGTACGTAGTAACCTCCGTCATAGACGATAGTGTTGCTTATGCAGGATATGTCGATTTGACGTTCAAAAATGTTCAAATGTGTGAAATCTTATGGGTCTCAACTGCTAAGGTAATAGTAATAATAATAATAATAATGTCGTGTGACTAGGGCCTCCCGTCGGGTAGACCGTTCGCCTGGTGCAGGTCTTTCGATTTGACGCCACTTCGGCGACTTGCGCGTCGATGGGGATAAAACGATGATAATTAGGACAATACAACACCCAGTCCCTGACGGAGAAAATCTCCGACCCAGCCGGGAATCGAACCCGGGCCCTTAGGATTGACATTCTGTCGCGCTGACCACTTTTTTTTTAAGTAATTTTTATTGAACAAACTAAAAGTACATATATATTCACTATGCAAGAGTTCTTCAAGGTACCATTTAAACATATACATATGACTGTTAGTTAAACAAAAAAAATTAAACATTAAATACAACAAAATATAACATATTCTGTCTTAAAAAAAATGGTTCAAATGGCTCTGAGCACTATGGGACTCAACTGCTGAGGTCATTAGTCCCCTAGAACTTAGAACTAGTTAAACCTAACTAACCTAAGGACATCACAAACATCCATGCCCGAGGCAGGATTCGAACCTGCGACCGTAGCGGTCTTGCGGTTCCAGACTGCAGCGCCTTTAACCGCACGGCCACTTCGGCCGGCTATTCTGTCTTTTTCTTTTTTTTTTTTAATTTGTTGTTTGGTCGATGCGTTGATAAGGGTGTTGCATCACGTGACATGTAGGCATGGCACACCTCAACTTTGAGGGGGTCAAGGAAGACGCTGCGGAAATAACCGGCAAAAGTTTGTCGGTAACATGGTTTTCGGGTGAGGGTGCTATGTGCGGACACAACTTTGTACCAGAAGTCAAGGACTGTATGCGGACCACTCTGAAAGAGGTATTCTAAAGCCTGTCCTCGAAACCAGATTAGGGTGTGGTGCTTAGCAAGAGGGTAGTGAAATGTCTGGAGCAACAACAGGAAATCCGGGGTTACCGTCGTTGGCGGGTCACGGAGGTAAAAGCCCACGATTCGTTGGATGAGGAGCCATACGTTTTGTTTCAGGGGGCACGTAAGACGGTGTTCGTCGGTGTCTTCGAGCTGACAGTCAGGGCAGAGTGGGGAGGTGGCAAGTCCTATGCGATAAAGTCGACTATTAGTTGGGAATTTTCCATAGACTAAAACATACCAGAGTGCAGACACAGACGACGGCAAAAAGGGTGCATACACACACCCCCAAACCGCTCGCCAGTTAATGTCAGGATGCTGTAGCACCATGGGGTCGCAAGGGTTGGACAGCATAAACAAACGATAATAATCTTTTGTACGGGGAGGACGGGTGACGTAGCTGAGTTCTATGAAACAATTGGCGACGTGGTATAATAATGGAGAAATAGCGCCACATTGATCGGTGGATCGAGAGAAGCTGGTTGGAAGATATCTAAGAGACTGCTTGTTAAGGACGGGACCGGCCCCTGCCAGTGCCGCAACAGAGTGTGGACAAAGAGTGCAGAAGATCGTGCCCGCACGTTGACGAGTCCGAGGCCACCTTTTGCAGGAGGCAGTGTTAGAGTGTTGTAGCGGACTTTGAAAAGTGCCCCTGCTGACACGAAATATCCAAAAGCTGATTGGATGCGGCGGCCAAGGAGTAACGGCATTGGGAGGATCTGGGCGACGTGTACCAGTTTAGGGGCGACATACATGTTGACGTAGGACACACGTTGGAGTTGGTTTCAGTTACGGTGCACTTGACCGCGGACATGGTGCCGAACAGACTGCAAAAGCCGGCGGTAAGCCAGGCCAGGGCCACTGTGCCGTGTGTACACGTTGTCGCCCTCTCGTCTCGTTTATGTGCAGCCACGTCTCTCTAGCAGCGAGCCAGGGACCTAAGCGTTCTTACAGTGGCAATGACGTTACGATTGTTTCAGAGGCGTTCATTTTACTGATTCCAGCTCGTTACTTTTTGAATATTTCCTTACCAACAAACCGTATTCTGTTTTTTCCCTCGCTTTCACTGTCCTCCGTCTTCCTCAGTCCATGTAGTCTTCTCCAGCTAGTAAGATCTGACACATATCCTCTCTGATTCCGCCAGTCCACCGCAGTCGTGGTCTTGCCCTAGGTCTGTTGTCCCTGATGTATTCTTCCGCTACCTGCCTGGTGATCTGGCCGTCTCGCTGCATTACGTCCCCGTACCACTTCAATCTCCCCTCTCCAACTTGTACAACTTCTACAGTTCGCGGTTTTTCCTTCTTCTCGAGTCGTCCCCACCCTTCATTCGCCCAGAAATCTGTCTCAGAACACTATTCTCAAATATATAGTCCAGGCCTGTGCTCCATATAGGACGATGTGTTGTATCACAGTCCTGTAGACCCCAATATTTCTGGATTTTGATAGTCATCGTTTCCTCTTCTCACAGCGAGGTAATTGATCTTATCCATAGTCATCTTCAGGCTTGCTCTCGTTGCCTCTTCAATTAATGCTCTTGCCATCTGGAACATATCTTGTTCACTCTGTGCTATTACAACTACATCATCCGCATAAGCCAAAGTGCTGATCTTTCTGCCCAGCAGTATTCCCGTTCCCTGGCTTGCAACCTTTCTGAATGCTCTTTCCAGAACCAGAGTAAACAAAAGGGGGGGGGGGGGGGGGGAAGACAGCCTACAGTCTTCACCTTGAATTCCTCTGACGTCTTTCCATTCGCTTTCACGACCCATGTTGTCTCTTGCATACACACTTGTGTTAGTTTTATTAGCTGTTTAGAAACCTACGCCCACCAGTTCTTGCCGTATTGCTTGCCTGTTCACACTATCATGCGCTTTTTGGAAGTCCACAAAAAAAAGATTGCACGTTTCTTTGAAATTCCCAGCTCTTTGATAGCATTTGCCTTATTATATGTATTCTTTGAACACACATTATAATAAACATATTGTGGTATTTCAATCTATTGCGCATAAAGAACTTCACACAGCTGATCATTAAATAATACTGGCGGTGAAACAATACAACATCGACCCGCCGAAGTCTAAATGTGCACTAAAAGAGACAATGAGACAGCAGACTTATACCGTGTAGGTTACTGAGTTTCTGGTAACAAAGTCAACATCAACCAGTTTCAGTTATGAGACATACTTTAAAATTTATTATTAACTACGTAAGGTATATCATCTCAATGAGTCCTGTCAGTAATAACATAGTAGTAAGGGACACTTGCATGACTTTGGAGATATTATTTATTAAAGCTTAAACAGTAAGTTACAAAACTATTTAAACAACGCCGCCCTCAACTGCTGTATATAGACCCTGGTAACTAATTTAAAAGAATATAAATTCCGAGAAAAATAAACACACTGTGTTTAAAAAACATAACATCTGCAAGTGGTACAAATCAGGAATCCGGTTTCGTAATTGGTACTGCATGAATCGTACCACCTTTATACACTACATCCCTGAGATTAGAGATATGTGCTACTTTATGTTTAACGAAATGTTGCGTATTTTAGTTGTTACCTCACTATTTGCGAGCATTCCAATACGATTTATTCACTTCTTTCTCCACCCATGCCAACTTTTCATGAATCCACATTATGCAATTCATTCTCTGATCATTTTTTATATCCGATTTTCCTCGCACAACGCGCCATACCATTCCTTTGTTTTACGAATGAGTTTCTGTGGTGAATTCGCCGCAGAGGCTCCAAAACACTTCCTGTAGTTCCAGATTTCCCCTCCTTTGCTTCGGTTATCTTTTATATCTGCGAGGACCACTCGTCAACCGAAAGGATCCATGGCCATGCCCTGACGTTTTGTTTGGAGGTTCCAGCATTTCCGAAGGACTCGCTAATATTTCTTGGATGAACTCCTTCAGTCTACTTTTTGCCCGTATGAATTCTTGTAATTTGAAATTATGGTGCGGTCTGTTTCGTTCTGTAATTTCGAACGCTAGCTTTCTGAAGTCCGAAGTGCTTCAACGGTAAGAATTCGCTCTTACAATTCGTTTTCAAGTTCGCTGGAAAAGACTTAACAGCGGCCAAATATTTTTATACCTGCGTTTGCATTTTTCTTTTTCTTTTCCGCATGTACCTTAATTGATAGCTGAGACACGTTGTATACGGAGGCACATTTATTTAATCCGTCATATCCTTTTAGATTTACTGTTGAATTTAAACGCAGTTCATCTGAGCTCTACTTCGTATAACGCCTTTCTGTTGTCGTACTCTGATACAAAATAATTATTTAATTAATAACTTACCACTTAATTTCTAATCATTATGTTGCACTAATAACGCTAAAATTGCTTATTAAAGTTCACTATACGGCCAACTTTCTTAAATTCTACCGGTTAAATATCAGAAACGTCGCCATTTCTTCTTTGTAAATTCTCTACAGAAAAACCACAATGAATACAGATTCTTCACTGTCTGAAAACTAAGGTTATTTGATGAATGTTCATCCATAAATAAAATATTATGTTGTTACGTTTGGAAGAGTAGCTCTCTTGCCACGAAAAGTTAGATTAAAACTACAAAACAATCGTCGCTGCCCTCAGATGACCCGTTTCTCAACAGACAGAGCTCGTAGCTGACGATGTGGCTCCGAGAAGCATGTAGCTGACGCTAACAGCACGAAATGAGGTGCGAATTTTATAGTAGGGGGCCGGCACCTCTCCCCTAGTAAGTGCATTGGCGAAGTGGGTATTATTTCGGCATTTGCGTTTAGCGACGAGCCTGTAGCGGTACAACACTAAGCACCAACTGTTTCGAGAAAAGTTGGGGACCAGGTGACTCTGGCGGTCTTTGTTCACATTCTCCAACTTTGTGAACGATGTAGCTAAGAACGACCCTAAAGCTCCTGAATAATGACGACGCCAGGAGAAAGGGAACTCGCTTTATTCACTCGGAGCACACGAGGCAGCGTGACGTAATCGGGAAACCGTTTTACGTACAGTGTACCAGTGCTGGATAAATGCCTCCTCTGGACTTCTCCGTGCAGAACGGCCTCTAGCTATACGTAGCCATTTTACTCGTGCGTATTTTCAAATGTTATCTCGATTCCTCCCTCCTCCCCCCCCCCCTCTCCGTCCTCTCCCCAACACCCCAAATTCCCTGCCCTTATCAGGTCTCGCTCATGGTCTTGATATCTCGGAACATCCCTACTTTATTTACTATCACTTGGCCGGGCTACACATTCTGCTCTCCTTAATCACGTTTTGATTATAGTCATAATCATCTCTTAGACGTTGATATATTACCTTATTTTTAGGGTTGCGTACTTTAGTTGGTAAAAACGGAACTCTCGTAAGATCAATTCGTTGTCCATCTGTCTGTCCGCCTGGTAAGACTCCTTTTTGTCAGGAACGGTTTGAGGTATCAAACCGAAATTTTATATCAATTACTAAGGTCTACGGTCCCTTGGCGGTGTAAAATGTTAAGCTTCTAAGTAAATGGAATAGAAAGATACTGCCATTTATGCGACATATTTTGATACAAACTCACTCATCAAAATCTCTTGATGACCTGTCTGCATACGTAATTACGTCTGTACGGAACCCTCACTACAAGACATAAAATCAGGTAAAACGTACAGAAATGGACGTATGCAACCACTGACTGTAAACTCCGTTTCAAGCATTTTGGAATCATTGTTCTGAAAGGTCGATTTTCTTCACTGAAAACAGTTCTGACTGTTTCTGTTATTCTGTTAATTTCTTTTGTCTTTTTATGATTTTTTGTTTTTTGCTTGAAGGAATGCTTGTTTCACATATAAAACCATATTATTTTCCTGCAAGGCACTTATACTTTAATAACTTCTTTCCCGCCTCTAATTGGAAATCTCGTCTTTCATAATAGCACCGGTCATTTTCGTGTAATTACTCCCTTCAGTTTCACAGTTAATTAGAGGCGCAGTCTCTTGTTTGGACCGATGGAGCAAATTCGACATCATACTAAGCTAATCTACGTTACTCAAGTACATGAAATTTTTCGATGCAAGGTTTAGATTAATTTGTTGTAAATCTTCATCGAGTTTAGCAAATGTCATGGCATAAATGACGTTTCTGTCATATGTAATGTTAAAGACCGAATCCAAGGACACTTACCTTGAACATTCTGTCGACCATTTGGCGTTAGTATGGCGAGCAGACACAGGGTTCTGCGTACAGTAGACTGAACAGACTGGGCTGCTCCACAACAGAGGTAAACACTTATACGTAGCGTTTGGTCTCTGACGAGTGCGACAGTCGACTGTTTGGTCACAATCGTTACAAGCAATGACGAAACCTTAGGTACAGAACAGATTAAACGGATACAGAATTAATCCAAACAATTGAGAAGTAGAACTGAAGGGATATTAAAAACACCACTATGCACAATAACAAGGGAAAAGGTGATAGTGCTTAAAGCAAACTATAACTTCATTTGACACCTATGACAGTGAAGCCATTATGTGAAACATATCAGGACCGATAGTTGTAATCTTAGAGAAGGATCATAAGTCATTAGTAACATAGTTACGAAACACGCATTGTTTCTGAAAATATAAAAGAGTTACTGTTTGCTGATAATAAAATCACAGGCGAGCTGGGTTAACTTATTTGCAATGAAATAGCACATACACCAGTGGTTACACAAAACTGTATCATCACTACGTTGATAACGGCATGCTGCTTATCATGCAATCAATTGTGAAGTAATTGCATATAGTGCAACTGAACATGACTGTACCATGCAGAGTGATAATGACTATGGAATAAAAGCCGTTACAACAAACAATGTCTTGTCATTGGACATATAAAAGAAGTGAAAGTAATTGAACAGGGTAATTTTTGCCTGTTGGTAACTAATTAAAAGTAAACTGAGCTAAATTTGCTTTATATCTTTACAGTAAAGGAACAGATGCCAAAGCTTACACAGAGTTGTACTGACGAATACAGATAAAGCAGTGTGTAATTAGTTATACAAATTATGATGTAATTGTACACAACATAGGAAAAAATGTAAATTTGTTCACTCAAAGTGACTGTGAGTAATGAACAAAAGCGACTACACGAAAACGTATTGTCACTGAACATGTGGAATGCTAAAATAATTCTACGCGACAGTTTCAGCCGTCCACTGATAATTAAGATCTAGCTTTGTTAAACTAAGCCGGCCGAAGTGGCCGAGCGGTTAAAGGCGCTACAGTCTGGAACTGCACGACCGCTACGGTCGCAGGTTCGAATCCTGCCTCGGGCATGGATGTGTGTGATGTCCTTAGGTTAGTTAGGTTTAAGTAGTTCTAAGTTCTAGGGGACTTATGACCACAGCAGTTGAGTCCCATAGTGCTCAGAGCCATTTGAACCATTGTTAAACTAACTGCTATTATGTATAAGTACAGAACTATTAAAGGACAGAAACCATTATACAATTAATCCAAACAATTGAGAAACGGACACGAACAAACGTATGTAGTACAACTGTGCACAATTACAAGGGAACACGTAACAGTGCTTATTGCAAACTGCATCGTCATGTGACACGTATGGCGGTAAGTAATTAACTATAAAATACAATTACAAAGTAATGAATTTTGATTGTTCTGTGAGATCTTCATTACCTTCTCTGAAATTTTATGCCATTACTTTGTAACTATATTTTATTGTTAATTACCGCCATACGTGTCGCATGACGATGCAGTTTGCAGTAAGCACTGTTACGTGTTCCCTTGTTATTGTGCACAGTTGCATTACATACATTTGTTCGTATCCGTTTCTCAATTGTTTTGGATTAATTGTATAATGGTTTCTGCCCTTTAACAGTTCTGTACTTGTACATAATAGCAGCAAGTTTAACACAGATAGATCTTAATTGTCAGTCGACGGCTGAAAATATTCCATAGGGTTGTTTTAGCATTCCGCATGTTCAGTGACGATACGTTTTCTTGTAATCGCTTTTATTCATTATTAATGGACACTTCATGTGAGCGCATTGTTACGGCGTAACGTCAAGCGCCGGCGCGCCAGTCGGGAACGATAGAGAAGAGAGGGATGTGAAGAAGGCGTCAGCCAGTAGCACCCTGACCGACCCCTCTCCAGGACGACAACGCGACAGGAGCGGCCCCTATGTGAAGAGGGCCTAAGCGCCGCACCCGACCGGTAGTTGAATAGTAGCTTCAAGACTAACGACTTGGATCGAAGCGTCAACGCTGGTTACTGTACTTGTAAAGCTTATATAACACGGACTTGGGAATTGTTTTACTGAAGAGATTTCTTATTTTGTCTGTCGCCCTTTGCTTGTGATACCACTGTCTAACACAAAGTTAAGTATAGTATTTTTTTATTTTGTGATAAAACTCATTACCACGACTTGCTTGAATGTTGTCTAGCGATCCGAGAAAGCAGGCTTCCTAGACATCGCACATTTGACACTAGGCTGGATTTAACATTTGGCATGACTGTTCGTACGAAACAGTTAGCGCGCCGACACTGTACTTGGCGGGGTATGGGCACCGAAATACAAAAGATGACGTTGCAGTGTCATGCATGTGCAGAAAAACAGTCCGCTCCGCCACAAAAATCCTCAGCTTGGCCTAAGTCGCAGTCACTATGGCATCGTGTGGCCATAGACTTTGCAGGACCTTTTTGGAACACTGATTGGTTGATTGGGATAGACTCTTAATAGCAAGTTTCCTTTTGCTGTGCCAATGAACTCGACAATGTCACGTAGCACGATGCAGGCAGGCGTTGTCCTCTATTTTTTGCCTCGAAGCTTTCCCTAAAGTCATAGTGTCGGACAACGGATCTTAGTTCACCTCAAATGAATCTGAAACATTCTGTGAACGCAATGGCATACAGCATCTAACTAGTGCACCGTTCCATCCACAGTCCAATGGCGAAGCGGAACATTTTGTCAGAATCTTCAAGTAGCAGATGGCTAAGTTTCGCACCGCACACATCACGGATCAAGCATTGCAACTGTTCTCGCCTCCTATCGCATGCATCCACGAGATGCACCATCGCCGCCAGAATTGCTTCACGACCGCCGCCATCGCACACTGCTCCACCTGCTCCACCCTCCTGAACATCCGGCCCCGAAGGAAGGCCGCAGGTATCGCTTCGCGCCGTGTGACATTGTGCGTTTCAGAGTTTTTACCAGCAGCAGACGGCGGGCGGGAGGCGAGATCCTTCCTCGACTTGGTAATGCATGTATCTCATTTCAGACCCAAACGGATTCCAGCGCCTACATCACAATCAAATTCGCCACTTTCACGTGCACGGTGATCCTTCTGTATCTGTTTCCCCAGAGTCACGGTTCCCGAGGACGGCGCGACCACAGCGGCAGCCAGAGGGTGTAATCACGACACCACGGGTCGACCACATGGAGACGGTGCCTTCACCTCATAAGCCTCCTCCTGGCGATCGAACTGGACTCACTCCGTAGCAGCCGACGCCTTTTACATCTTGCTATGGGCCTCACGAGGTGGACGTGTACCCTTCTGGTCGTTTTCCGGGGGACGTTTCCACCGGAGCGAGGTACGGCTGGAAGTCTGACGTCCCTTGCAGCCACAGCTTCCAGCCCATCGCAGTGTCCACGCTCCTGCCTCCCCTCCCACTGTCTTGCTCCTTATACGACGACGGCCCGTCGCTTTGTGAGGGGGAGGGGGGGGAGGGGGGGGAGGGGGGGGGAGGGGAAAATGTTACGGCGTAAAATCAAGCGCCGGCACGCCAGTTCGGAACGACAGGATAGAGAGGGCTGTGAGAAGATGTCAGCCAATCGCATACTGACCGAACTCTTTCCAGGATGACAACACGACAGCAGCAACCCCTATGTTGAAGAGGACATAAACGCCGTATCCGATTGGTCGCGGCGCAGTTGAAGAGTAGCTTCAAGACTAGCGACTTGGATAGAAGCATCAACGCTCGTTACTTTACTTGTACAGCTTATGTAACACGGACTTGGGAATTGTTGTACTGAAGAGATTTCTTATATTGTCTGTTGCCCTTTGCTTGCGGCACCACTGTGTAACACAAAGTTAAGTATTGTATTTTTTTTTATTTTGTAATGTAATACGATTTGTTTGAATGTTTCCTAGACACCCCATGTTTGACGACTAGGCTGGATTTAGCAATTACGTTGTGTGCAACTATTGCATCATATATGTAGCTACTTATATAATGTTTTATCCGTCTGCTTCGGTGCAACCTTGTGTTAACTTTGGTTTCTTTTCGTTTACTATACAGGCATGTATCAAATTCAGTCACTAACGCACAAAATTACCCAGGTCAGTCATTTTTGTTGTAACTGATTTTATTCTGTAATCATTATCACTTTGTATGATCATAATTACGGGTTCTGTTGTACAATACGTAAATAATTACTTCACAATCGACTGCGTAATAAATTGTATGGCCTTAACAACCTAATGCTGATACACCTTTGTGTAACTATGTTGTATCTTCTCTTCCACAAGTTATTGCAGTTAATTATAATTTTCTAACATCACACAGTAACCACCAGTTTGGTTGCTTCAGCTCTCTCACGTTTTCAGCGACAATGAATCTTTTCTAACTACATAATTAATGACTTACTATCGTTCTGTAACATCGTAATTATCGCTCCTGATATATTTCACGTAACTGTTTTGCAACTGTACTTCGTAGTTATCGACTGGAGGATCAGGACGAGCAGTTCGGAAACTGCACGGTTTGTTGGGTGTTCGATGAATGCCGTGGCGAGTGTCTTCAACACTTGGCGAAACCGAGGTCAAACCACGTCCAGACATCGTGCACTTGGGTGGCCACTCCTCAGTACAGATGTAGGCCGTCGTAGGCTGGACAGAGTAGTAAAACAGGACAGGAGACGAACAGTGGAGGAACTATCATCAGACTTTAATGCTGGTCAGAGGACGAGTGTGTCTGAACACACAGTGCACCGAACACTCCTAACGGTGGGTCGCTGCACCTGACGACCCATGCAAGTGCCAGTGTTAACACCACGACATCGGCAACTATGAAAGAAATGGCCACGTGACCATAGGCTATGGACGTTTGTGCAGTGGCAGAGCGTTACGTGATGAATCCCGATACTTTCTTCATCATTCCGATGGAGGGCACGAATCCGTCGTCTTCCAAGGAAACAGTTCCTGGACTCCTGTACTGTAGGATGGAGACAGGCTGGCGGCGGCTCTATTATGCTCAGGGGAACACTCACTTGGGCGTTCATTGGTTCGGTGAAGCTCATACAAGGCACTGTGATGGCGAAGGAGTATCGTACTCTGGTTGCACACCTTGTGCACCCACGTTTCCTGACAGCACTGGCATTTTGAAAGAACATAATGCGCCGTGTCAGAAGATCAGGAGTGTGATGGAGCGGTTCGAGGAACACTGCAGTGAGTTCCAGTTGATGGACTGACCCCGCCAACCCGCCAGACCTGAACCCAATCGAACACATCTGGGACGTGACTGAAGTTGTGTCAGAGCTCATCGCACCCCTCCCCGCAGTTTACAGGAATTCGTGACTCGTGTGTGGAGGCGTGGAGGCAACTCCATCCAGCGACCTACCAACGCCTCCTTGCTTCCATGCCACGAACAGTCGCCTCTGTTATCCGTGCGAAAGGTGGACATACCGGCTATTAGGTGGATGGACATAATGTTCTGTCTGCCCAGTGTATATTCATCCAGTATTTGAGAGTGAGAGCACTTAATGACTTGCCACAAACTTTATATTTAAAGTCAAACTTCTTCCAGCTGACATTCCCCGCAATATGAAGAAAGGAAAAACATTTATCGCTTGCTACATTTTCGCTGTTCATGCTATAAACTGTTGCCTCAGGCATGACTTTAACTTCATTACTTCTTTACTAGTTAGCCTATTCACAACAAATTTTACAGAGAGGATTCACATATACCACCGGATGTACCTGAAGAATTATATCATTTTTCGAGACGTAGCTCGGGAAGTATGACTTCATAAAAGGCAGAAAAATGAAACTGCGTGAAAACGAAACTGCAGGGTTAAATTCGCTAGAGATACAAGTAAAATATGAGTACAAATATTAAATACATGTTAAATATATGTGACAGGTGGTTATTCTGCCAAAGCCCCGGGTAAAAAAACTCCTCCTAAACCCCTGGATCGATTTTAAGCAATTTGGTATTGAAACCGATAATAGTGGCTAACGGGCAAAAATTCTAACAATCAAGGAAGTAAGGAGCCACTAGGATCGGGTGAGGAAGCAGGGTCAAGTGCTGGTAGAAGTAACACACCACCTTACTTCTAATGCATTTATTAAAACTAGCTAAAATACAATATACAGTCTGCCAAGATAATGAATATAGGGAGAATCAAACCTTAAGGAACTAGTTCATCAACAATTTAACATTGTACCACGCAACATAGTACTGCGAATGCCTTAAGGGATGCAATCGCAAAGAAAGCCTGTAGGGCCAATTTAGCAAGAATACATATAACGTGTTCAGCCTGAAGGGCTAGTAAATTTGCAAACCAAAATGCACTTCACTTCAAAAGTTAAGATATAAAAGGCCAATACCACAGACAAAGAAAATATTCAAATATAAACGAATGAACAGAAGGTTTGAGCCTGAAGGGCCCCCAAAATAGTTAAGTAGACTTTAGTTAAAGAGCAGATTTTCCAACAGTTTAGGCAAGGCAGTGTGAAACAATGAAGAGGCCTGAAGGGCAGCCACATAAAGGAAGTCGCAAACCTCACCCTAATACAAGGCAATAGCAAGTCAAAAGCACAACGGCAGAGGCGAAATATACTCAACTTCAGTCCCGGAGGAAAACCTGCCGCCCTCAATGCTCAAAACATTCCCGGAGCAACCGTCCTCGGCGACTCCCACTATTCTCCGGAACAGCAACATCACAGCTCCTTATTTCAATTCTCTTCCGACAAGAACATGCATAATCGGAGCTAATGGCTTCTCCAAGTCAGACGCGCTATGCCGTAGAACCTCACGGTGGAATGAGCCGGCCGACACCACACAAACCACCGCAAGTAAGACAAACAAGCACTTCCGGAGTCGATGGCGTACTGCCTCGCTTCACCACTCAGTCACTCCACTCCACCGACCTAGAGGGCGGGGCATGAGACAACAGAAGGCGCCGCCACGCGGAAAAGCGCCGGCGGGAAGCCAAGGCGTAACTAGGAGAGTGTTTAAACGAGGCGGACAGAGGCACGTCTCAGGTATACATGTTATCTGCTTATTTCAAAGTAAATACTGTGGGGAAGGAGCAGCATCCTTCTGTTGGGGTGATAATGCGGAGAGAGAAATGGGAGAAGATGAAGAGATAGAGAGAGCAAGGAGAGCATGGAAACAGAGACGGTGAGGGACAAATGGACAGAGAAATGGAAGAGGAGGTGATGGGCGGAGGGAGGGGATGGAGGAGATAGACAAAGGGAGAGAGAGGAAGTAGCACGTGGACAGATGTGGGAGGACTGGGTGGAATGACAGAGAGGGTGGAGCAGATGAAAAGACAGCAGGGCAAGAGGTGCTGGACAGGGAGTTTGGATGTAGAGACTAATAGAAGACTGGAATAAACACCTGAATAATGCCCGGTACTGACATACTACAGATATAAACCTAAATGAGTTGAAGAAAACAAACTGAATGCAATTACTACCGCAACGAGCCACTGGAGCCCATGAGTCTCCCGTTCAAATGAACTCAGAAAATTTCTCGGTGTAGCTGGGTATCAGCCAGTATGTAGGAGAGGCACCTGGCAGAAGACACCACAGCTACCGCCGCTTCTATGTAGGAGAGGAATTCTCGCTGGCCGTGCTTCTCTCCCCCTCTTACACACGGTCCAGTTATATTAGTATGACCACCGCCTGTGTTCGGCGTCAACGTGTAATAAGCACTCACAGATTGTAGCTGGCAACACTAGCAGTGGAGGTTATACATGGTGTTACAAAAAGGTACCGCCAAACTTTCAGGAAACATTCCTCACACACAAAGACAGAAAATATGTTATGTGGACATGTGTCCGGAAACGCTTACTTTCCATGTTAGAGCTCATTTTATTACTTCTCTTCAAATCACATTAATCATGGAATGGAAACACACAGCAACAGAACGTACCAGCGTGACTTCAAACACTTTGTTACAGGAAATGTTCAAAATGTCCTCCGTTAGCGAGGATACGTGCATCCACCCTCCGTCACATGGAATCCCTGATGCGCTGATGCAGCCCTGGAGAATGGCGTATTGTATCACAGCCGTCCACAATACGAGCACGAAGAGTCTCTACATTTGGTACCGGGGTTGCGTAGACAAGAGCTTTCAAATGGCCCCCATAAATGAAAGTCAAGAGGGTTGAGGTCAGGAGAGTGTGGAGGCCACGGAATTGGTCCGCCCCTATCAATCCATCGGTCACCGAATCTGTTGTTGAGAAGCGTACGAACACTTCGTCTGAAATGTGGAGGAGCTCCATGGTGCATGAACCACATGTTGTGTCGTACTTGTAAGGGCACATGTTCTAGCAGCACAGGTAGAGTATCCCGTATGAAATCATGATAACGTGCTCCATTGAGCGTAGGTGGAAGAACGAAACTAAAATGAGCTCTAACATGGAAATCAAGCGTTTCTGGACACATGTTCACATAACATCTTTTCTTTATTTGTATGTGAGGAATGTTTCCTGAAAGTTTGGCTGTACCTTTTTGTAAGACCCTGTATAGAGCGTGTCGTGGAGGGGGGAGGGGGGGTAGTAAAGAGTGGAGTCTTTGTCATAATCCGGAAACGGAATGCTTTACCTACAGCGCTAAAGGGCATATTCATTGGCTTTCGGACCAAGGGTGGAACCATTGCCGAAATGGCTAACTTCGTAAACAGTTCGCTTGTCACCATAGTTACAGTAAAGTGTGCATGGGAGAATGCACTGTGCAAAATCGGCACTGAGGCAGCTGTGGCTCATCACGGGCTCTGCATGACAGGGGTGAACACAGCTGCAGAGATGTGTACAGGCGGGCAGATGTGGAACTGTCGAGCAGCTGACCGTCCAGATGAACCAAGGGTCTGGCAACAATGTCTCTTCAACGACCGTAAAGCGAACGTCGCTGCATATGGCGCCTGGTTCATGCACCCATGCTGACTGGTGTTCATCAGCGACAAACACAACAAAGTGCTAGCGGCACCACTGAGTGCAACAGGTCGCCTTCTCAGATGAATCACGTTTTCTGCTTCGTCACACAGACGGTCATTGACGTCTACAACGAGAAACGTCTGAAAGAAGCTTTATGTTCTGGGGAATGTTTTCCTGGCATTATCTGGCTAACCAACAATTATACAGCACATCTAGCCTTGGGGACCATGTACGCCCCTACACGCTGTTTGTTTTTCCGTGGTACGAGGCACCTACCAACAGGACAATGCAGCGTGTCACACAGTCGGCAGGGGCTGTGCGCAAATGGAAGACCGCCAGGGTGAGTTTACCGCACTCCCCTGGACATGAGACTCCCCGAATTGACACCCAGTCGTCAATCTGTGGGATGACCTCGATCGGGCTGTTCGTGCTACGGATCGTCAACCGAGGAATCTAGTGCAGCTAGCCGCGACACTGCAGTCGGTATGGCTCCACCTTCCTCTCGGTACCTTCCTGTCGGGTTTGGAAGCGGTTTGGATTCACAAGCCGTGAAACGCGTGTCTGCTCCCTCGCAGTCAGAATCTTCTTCCGACCACAACTCTAGAGTTGTGTTTCGTATCACGCGTGTCACTCCACTGCCTGTAGACACATTGAACAACAAATACAGGAACTTCACACACTGTATGACCATGGAATAGGCCATACACTCTTGCCTCATTTTGCCAGTGTATCATGTACTTGCATTCACCCATGTTCACGTACAATGTCTGTGTTCCGGCGTAACGACAAACGCCGGCTCGAAGGTGAAGAACTCAAGAGCAGGGATGGCTATGAGACGACGTCAGCCGACAGCCCGATGACTAGGACCGCACAACGACAGGAGCGGCCTCTGTACGAAGAGAACATAAGCGCCGCTTCTGCCGGGCGGTCAGTGGAAGAGGAGCACTTGCATGGACATTGTATATAGCAAAGGGTACAGATTGTTTGCATGTCGCCAATCGCTTGCGACACGCTCTTGTAAATGAAAACTAAGTTTTGTCAATCTACTTCATTGCAATAAAAACCATTAATTTGATTTGCTTGAAACGTTGTACATTTATCCGAAGAAAGCAGCATCCTTTAGGCACCCTATAAGAGGCGAGTGGGCAGGACTCCACAGTACGCGTGAAACATACCGTACTCGTCGCACTGATCGCAACAGCCTTATCTCACATAGAAGCAGTGCGCGCGAGGTTAGCTCGTGACTTTGTACCGTGACGTCCGTTGTTGTACTGTAAGGCGCCACGTATACCGTTTGTATATTTATACGTGTATGTCGTCGTTGTCGTCTCCTCTTTCCCTCGTCGATATCAGAGTATGAGAAATGTTTCTGTTAGTGTTTACCTATTTGTTGGCCGGCCGGTGTGGCCGTACGGCTCAAGGCACTTCAGACTGGAACCGCGAGACCGCTACGGTCGTAGGTTCGAATCCTGCCTCGGGCATGGATATGTGTGATGTCCTTAGGTTGGATAGGTTTAAGTAGTTCTAAGTTCTAGGGGACTGACAACCTCAGATCCTAAGTTCCATAGTGTTCAGAGCCATTTGAACCATTTGTTGTCGACAACACACAACTACACGGCCACGGTATCACATGATTCCGGAATAGCTAGCTTAATATAGTATAAAGATAGTGGATTTCGATGCACCGTTATTTAAGTGTGGTATTATTCTTCACTTAACCTTTGAGACTATAAGAACCAGCTGCTCTTAATCAGGCACAAAGCTTAACTTGTAACGAGATCACTTGCGATCAGTCTGTCACAATATTAATAATACGTAAGGCTCTACACCACAATAAGAAAATATCACTGTTCATGAAATAACAAAATATACGAATAAACTTCTTTATATTTTTCTTTTTTATTTAATCAAATGCTTTCAAATGTTTATTTCGCGCCCAAAAATCATCCACACCTCGATGCAGAGTGTAAACGTGTGCATTAAAAATAGTACACTGTTTCTGCTGATAACCACGTATGAGCTTCTGGGTTGCTAGGCTACTTCGATCAACACGATTTATATTGGATTTTGAAAATGATCTTCCCTTCCAAACTTACGTCATCCGCAATGGCTCATCAAATATTCTACCCTTTCGTGATTGTTAATAATTCGCGTAATATGTATTTTCTGGAATCGTACTCACTGATCACGACACTGACTGTACATAAACGCACAATTAACACTCTTTTTCTTTCCTAAGAGTAAAAATGGTTCAAATGGCTCTGAGCGTTATGGGACTTAACTTCTGAGGTCATCAGTCCACTAGAACTTAGAACTACGTAAACATAAATAACCTAAAAACATTACACACATCCATGACCGAGGCAGGATTCGAACCTGCGCCCGTAGCAGTCGCGCGGTTCCAGATTGTAGCGCCTAGAACTGCTAGCCCCGCCGGCCGGCTCCTAAGAGTAAACGAATGACGCCACGTCATCTACGTAGTTATTAAAATATTATTCCAAATGATCTCAAACATTTATCGTCATTATATTTTAACAGTAATGAGAAAAAATATGATTATTTATCGGAAAGTAACACGTGTTGTTGTTGTTGTTGTAGTCTTCAGTCCTGAGACTAGTTTGATGCAGCTCTCCATGCTACTCTATCCCGTGCAAGCTTCTTCATCTCCCAGTACCTACTGCAACCTACATCCTTCTGAATCTGCTTAGTCTATTCATCTCTTGGTCTCCCTCTACTATTTTTACCCTCCCTGCCCTCCAATACTAAATTGGTGATCCCTCAATCTCTCAGATCATGTCCTACCAACCGATCCCTTCTTCTAGTCAAGTTGTGCCACAAGCTCCTCTTCTCCCCAATTCTGTTCAATACCTCCTCATTAGTTATGTGATCTACCCATCTAATCTTCAGCATTCTCCTGTAGCACCACATTTCGAAAGCTTCTATTCTCTGCTTGTCTAAACTATTTATCGTCCACGTTTCACTTCCATGCATGGCTACACTCCGTACAAATACTTTAAGGCACGACTTCCTGACATTTAAATCAATACTCGATGTTAGAAAAATTTTTTCTTCTTCAGAAACGCTTTCCTTACCATTGCCAGTCTACATTTTGTATCCTCTCCACTTCGACCATCATCAGTTATTTTGCTCCCCAAATAGCAATACTCCTTTACTTCTTTAAGTGTCTCATTTCCTAATCTAATTCCCTCAGCATCACCCGACTTAATTCGACTACATTCCATTATCCTCGTTTTGCTTTTGTTGATATTCATCTTATACCCTCCTTTCAAGACACTGTCCATTCCGTTCAACTGCTCTTCCAAGTCCTTTGCTGACTCTGACAGAATTACAATGTCGTCAGCGAACCTCAAAGTTTTTATTTCTTCTCCATGAATTTTAATACCTACTCCAAACTTTTCTTTTGTTTCCTTTATTGCTTGCTCAATATACAGATTGAATAACATCGGGGATAGGATACAACCCTGTCTCACTCCCTTCCCAACCACTGCTTCCCTTTCATGTCCCTCGACTCTTATAACTGCCATCTGGTTTCTGTACAAATTGTAAATAGCCTTTCGCTCCCTGTATTTTACCCCTGCCACCTTCAGGATTTGAAAGAGAGTATTCCAATCAACATTGTCAAAAGCTTTCTCTAAGTCTACAAATGCTAGGAACGTAGGTTTGCCTTTTCTTAATCTTTCTTCTAAGGTAAGTCGTAGGGTCAGTATTGCCTCACGTGTTCCAACATTTCTACGAAATCCAAACTGATCTTCCCCGAGGTCGGCTTCTACCAGTTTTTCCATTCGTCTGTAAAGAATTCGCGTTAGTATTTTGCAGCCGTGACTTATTAAACTGATAGTTCGGTAATTTTCACATCTGTCAACACCTGTTTTCTTTGGGATTGGAATTATTATATTCTTCTTGAAGTCTGAGGGTATATTGCCTGTCTCATACATCTTGTTCATCAGACGGTAGAGTTTTTTTCAGGGCTAGCTCTCCCAAGACTCTCAGTAGTTCTAATAAAATGTTGTCTACTCGTGCGGTGGCGTTCTCGCTTCCCACGCCTGGGTTCCCGTGTTCGATTCCCGGCGGGGTCAGGGATTTTCTATGCCTCGTGATGACTGGGTGTTGTGTACTTCCTTAGGTTGGTTAGGTTTAAGTAGTTCTAAGTTCTATGGGACTGATGACCATAGATGTTAAGTCCCATAGTGCTCAGAGCCATTTGAACCATTGTTGTCTACTCCGGGGGCCTAGTTTCGACTCAGGTCTTTCAGTGCTCTGTCAAACTCTGCACGCAGTATCATATGTTGTGTCGGTATCTGGGCCGACACCGTGAAGTTGAGATGGCTGAAAAGGCAAGCTAGACTAACGCAGACGGGCGTGAAGTACTGGAACAGGATACGTAATTAATGTTAGGAAGAAAAGTACGGAGCAGGTTTAATACTTAACTTTACTCAATCATTGTGGTACATCGATCTTGACGATACACAGGAGACTTTAAGTACAATCACTGTATGGCTAATGGCGCCTTGCTAGTTCGTAGCCATTAACTTAGCTGATGGCTATTCTGTCTCTCGGCTAATGAGAGAGAAAGGCTTCGTACATCTGGTCGGTAGCTAGGTTCTCGTACAACTGGGGCGAGTGCTCTCTCGTATCACGAGACCTGCCTTGGTGGTGGCGCTAGGTCTGCGATTACACAGTGGCGACACGCGGGTCCGACATGTACTAAATGGACCGCGGCCGATTTAAGCTACCACCTAGCAAGTGTGGTGTCTGGCGGTGACACCACATTCCTCCCCCGCAAATCGGCGAACGGTCGTGTGATAAGGCTTCCGCCCGCCGTGGGGAGGACCACATGTTGACGTATGCGATGAGGTGGGGATCCTAACAACAGGCGAGGCTGTGCCACCCGCACCCGGCCATTCGGTCCGAGGGGAGCTAGGAAACGCCTGAAAAACTAGTCCAGGGTGCACGTCAACATGCGGTGTATGCGCCCGTAAAGAGACAGGAGGGACCGAAGGATCAACCTCCATTGCGTCGGGGTAGCCGACGCGCGATGACGTCATGTGGTCCGGAGCGGGCGGGAGTTCCATGGCGGAGGACAGCTGGTCGCGGGAAGCGATCGGCGGCGCGTGACCCTGGGAGGCGCTTGGCGGCTGCAACGAAGCGTCGAATGCGGGCGGCGCCGGCGGGAGAACAAGCGGCGGCGGCGGCGGCTGCTGCTGCTGCGGCGGCGGCGGCGCGTCGCCATGGGGCAAAATGGAAGGCATCGTCGGTAACACCTGGGGATGAGGCGAGCCAGTAGATGGGTCCCCAGGGCGCTGACCGGACGGCACCGTCGCTGAAAGCAGACGGGGAGCGGCAGAACCCGAGCGACGACAGAGGCGCAGCTGATTGAGATGCCGACGCACCTCACCAGAGGCCCCCAAAACCAAATACATCGCGCGGCCGAGGCAGCGAAGAATGCGCCCTGCGAGCCAACGCCGTGAACCTCGATAGTTGCGATAAAATACAACGTCGCCTGGAGCAAAAGCAGGAGTCTGCCGCTGCACAGGAACCTGATGCGGCGGATGCAGCAAAGACATCAAGGTGCGATGAGGACGACCGTGGAGCAACTCAGCCGGCGAGCGACCATCTCGGGGCTGAGAGCGATACAAAGACAAAAAGAGCAACAATGCGTCCTCCCGAGAATGCGACTCTGTCAATTTCAACATCTGTGACTTGAAAGTCCGGACCAATCGTTCAGCGGCACCGTTGGACTGAGGCGAAAACGGCGCGGATGTCAGATGTTGAATACCATTGGCCTGGCAGAATGACTGAAATTCTGCGGACATGAATTGTGGGCCATTGTCGGAAACAATAGTCTGCGGAAGACCTTCAATGCAAAAGATAGCAGACAACGCTTGGATGGTGGCGGAGGACGTCGTGGAAGACATCCGGACAACAAAAGGAAAATTACTGAAGGCATCGACCAGAACCAACCATCGAGCATTCCAGAATGGACCAGCAAAATCAATGTGCAAGCGTTGCCAAGGGGAAGTGGCTTTTGGCCATGCAAAGACTTTCCGCGGCGGTGCGGATTGTTGTTCGGCACACGCCGGGCACGAAGAACACATATTCGTAATCGCAGCATCGATTCCGAACCAAGTACAGTGCTGACGAGCAAGTTGTTTTGTTCGCACTATACCCCAATGTCCTTGGTGAAGAAGCCGTAAAACAGAGGACTGTAACGAACGTGGGACCACGACTCTGGACTGATCATTATCAGAACGCAACAACAAAACACCACGTCGAACAAAAAGTCTCTCCTTGTGAGCAAAAAATCGGCGAACCAACGGATCCTCGATCCGAGACTTTGACAAAGGCCATTGCGTAACAACAAAACGTAAAACAGTAGCAAGGACAGGGTCAGCAGCTGTGGCTGTAGCGACACGACGAAAATCAATCGGAAACGATTCGACCACTTCATCGGTTTCCGAATCAATGAACATGCAAGCAAGTTCGGAAGAATCGAATGCTTTATCCTCAGCAACAGGCAAACGGGACAACGCATCGGCGTTTCCGTGCTTAGCAGTGGACCGATACAAGATATCGTAGCGGTACTGCGAGAGGAAAGTAGACCAGCGAATGAATTTCTGCGCCGTACGTGGAGGTACAGGCTTGGTCGGATGAAAAAGCGATGTCAAAGGTTTGTGGTCTGTGATGATGGTAAAGTGACGACCATACAAGAAATCATGGAACTTAGTAACACCAAACACGAGAGCCAAAGCTTCTTTCTCTATCTGTGAATAATTTCTTTGCGCAGACGAGAGCAATTTGGACGCAAAGGCAATAGGGCGATCATGGGAGCCAACTTTGTGCGCAAGCACAGCACCGATCCCGAAATCCGATGCATCTACCATCAACAAAAGGGGTTTCTGGGGATCGAATGGCGTAAGGCAAGTATTAGAAAGCAACGCCGATTTCAACTGGCGAAAGGCGCGTTCACATTCCGTCGTCCAGACGAACGGAACACCTGTACGGCGTACGCGATGAAGCGGAGCTGAAAGAGAAGAGGCATTGCGCACATTCACTCACACCTTGTGATTCTACATTGTGCAATGTTCTTGCGACCTCCTGACGCAATGCGTGGGGAACATTGCGCGCTCTGAAAAATTTCGGTTGCGCGTTTCCTTCCAGTTCCAAATGTGCTTCATAGTTTTTAGCGCAACCTAAGCCCGGTGCAAAAATATCTGCAAATTCGTCACATACACTAGAAACACTGTCTGAAGGCACAGTTTGATTCACTGATAGCACCTGATTTACAATAGACATGTTAAACAACTGAAACAAATCTAGACCAAACAAGTTCACTGCAGAAGAAGAACGAAGAACGTAAAATGACACAAGTTTTGTTTGTCCCTTGTATGTTGCAAAAAGGCTGCACTGTCCTAACACAGGAATGTTCTGTCCGGAATATGTAGTTAGCTTAACATTTGCGGAACGCAACGGAGTTTTGCCCAGTTGTTTGTACGTGTCATGATTGAGCAATGAAACTGCAGCTCCGGTATCGAGCTGGAATGGTATCACTTTGCCTTCAAAGTCGAAGTCCACAAAAAGTTTATTGTCCTGCTGACGACAAAAGCGACTGTTTTGTGCAATTTGAATAGACACTGGTACAGAATCACTTGCTAATTGACGTGATTTCCGGCGACGTCGACGCACAGTTTTTGTGGGACGATCACAGTCACTGTTAGAGAAAGTGTCACTGGACGAAGCGGAATTAACGACATGAATGTCCATAGGCGAAGGTCCACGAGCCTGAGTGTCCTTGGTTCGATTCCGGCGCGAAGCAAAGGGCCTGGAATGATTGTGATTGTCTGATCTGAGCTTTTTCTGGCAAACACTTTGAACATGTCCTTTCTTATTGCAGAAAAAGCAAATAGCTTGGCGTGACGGGCAATGTTCACGCGAATGTCTAGTAGCACACCGCGGGCACGATTTCACTACATTTGTGGGCTGGCGCGGCACACGTGGCTTAGCGCGCGGCGGCAGCTGTGCGGACGTGCGCGAGGCCCGGTTACCGGGCCGCGCAGCGCGTCCAGCGGGCCGGTTAATGTTACACACGGCTGGCGAAGTTTCAAAAGATTCCTGAGCACAGTCAAGTGTGTCCTGTCTATCCAATATGTCTATCACTTGTTGAAGGGAGGGATTAACTAGTTTCAAAATTTGCTCCCGTATGCGAACATCAGAAACGTTCTGTGCAATTGCATAACGCACCATTGTATCTGAATAAGAAAGACCACAGTCACATTCAAAGGCACAGTCCCTAGTAAGTCCTTGCAATGTTGCTACCCACTCCCTATTAGTTTGACCGGCCGTACGTTTTGTACGAAAGAACGAATACCGTTTTGCAACCACATTAACTGTTTCTTTGAAATAGGCATCTAATGCAGACAAAATTTCCTCGTAGGACAGAGTTGCTACGTCTCGTCAGGGAAACAATTTCACTATCACACGGTAGGTGGACACACCGACACAAGAAAGCAAAAACGGCTGCCGCTCATTACCTTGAATTCTGTAGGCAGCGAGGTGGAACGCAAACTGGCGGGACCACTCGTGCCAGGTTTCCTGGTTCGGGTCGTAGGGCCTAAAAGGCGGTGCAACGGCAGGTTGTGGCTGCGGTAGCGGTGAAGCGGCGGCGGCCGCATCAGTGTGCAGCGCACGTTGACCCTGGACGAGCTGTCCAAGGGCATCCAATAACGCCTGCGTCTGCTGATTCTGCAAGCGATAAAATTCGGACAGTACATCTGGAGAATGTGGCGAAGCCATGACACAATTAAATGTAAGCAATCAGAAAGAACTCTTTTCCCTCGTCGCCAATGTTGTGTCGGTATCTGGGCCGACACCGTGAAGTTGAGATGGCTGAAAAGGCAAGCTAGACTAACGCAGACGGGCGTGAAGTACTGGAACAGGATACGTAATTAATGTTAGGAAGAAAAGTACGGAGCAGGTTTAATACTTAACTTTACTCAATCATTGAGGTACATCGATCTTGACGATACACAGGAGACTTTAAGTACAATCACTGTATGGCTAATGGCGCCTTGCTAGTTCGTAGCCATTAACTTAGCTGATGGCTATTCTGTCTCTCGGCTAATGAGAGAGAAAGGCTTCGTACATCTGGTCGGTAGCTAGGTTCTCGTACAACTGGGGCGAGTGCTCTCTCGTATCACGAGACCTGCCTTGGTGGTGGCGCTAGGTCTGCGATTACACAGTGGCGACACGCGGGTCCGACATGTACTAAATGGACCGCGGCCGATTTAAGCTACCACCTAGCAAGTGTGGTGTCTGGCGGTGACACCACATCATATCTCCCATTTCATCTTCATCTACATCCTCTTCCATTTCCATAATATTGTCCTCAAGTACATCGCCCTTGTATAGACCCTCTATATACTCCTTCAACCTTTCTGCTTTCCCTTCTTTGCTTAGAACTGGGTTTCCATCTGAGCTCTTAATATTCATACAAGTGGTTCTCTTTTCTCCAAAGGTCTCTTTAATTTCCCTGTAGGCAGTATCTATCTTACCCCTAGTGAGATAAGCCTCTACATCCTTACATTTGGCCTCTAGCCATCCCTGCTTAGCCATTTTGCACTTACTGTCGATCTCATTTTTGAGACGTTTGTATTCCTTTTTGCCTGCTTCATTTACTGCAGTTTTATACTTTCTCCTTTCATCAGTTAAATTCAATATTTCTTCTGTTACCCAAGGGTTTCTATTAGCCCTCGTCTTTTTACCTACTTGATCGTCTGCTGCCTTCACTATTTCATCCCTCAAAGCTACCCATTCTTCTTCTACTGTATTTCTTTCCCCCATTCCTGTCAATTGTTCCCTTATGCTCTCCCTGAAACTCTGTACAACCTCTGGTTCTTTCAGTTTATCCAGGTCCCATCCCTTTAAATTCCCACCTTTGTTCAGTTTCTTCAGTTTTAATCTACAGTTCGTAACCAATAGATTGTGGTCAGAGTCTACATCTGCCCCTGGAAATGTCTTACAATTTAAAACCTGGTTCCTAAATCTCTGTCTTACCATTATATAATCGATCTGATACCTTTTAGCATCTCGAGGGTTCTTCCATGTATACAACCTTCTTTCATGATTCTTGAACCAAGTGTTAGATATCATTAAGTTATGCTGTGTACAAAATTTTACCAGGCTGCTTCCTCTTTCATTTCTTAGCCTCAATCCATATTCACCTATTATGTTTCTTTCTCTCCCTTCTCCTACTCTCGAATTCCAGTCACCCATGACTATTAAATTTTCGTCTCCCTTCACTACCTGAATAATTTCTTTTATCTCATCATACATTTCATCAATTTCTTCATCATCTGCAGAGCTAGTTGGCATATAAATTTGTACTACTGTAGTAGGTGTGGGCTTCATGTCTATCTTGGCCACAATAATGCGTTCACTATGGTGTTTGTAGTAGCTTACCCACACTCCTATTTTTTTTTATTCATTATTAAAACTACTCCTGCATTACCCCTATTTGATTTTGTATTTATAGCCCTGTATTCAACTGAGCAAAAGTCTTGTTCCTCTTGCCCCCGAACTTCACCAATTCCCACTATATTTAACTTTAACCTATCCATTTCCCTTTTTAAATTTTCTAACCTACCTGCCCGATTAAGGGATCTGACATTCCACGCTCCGATCCGTAGAACGCCAGTTTTCTTTCTCCTGATAACGACGTCCTCTTGAGTAGTCCCCGCCCGGAGATCCGAATGGAGGACTATTTTACCTCCGGAATATTTTACCCAAGAGGACGCCATCATCATTTAATCATACAGTAAAGCTGCATGCCCTCGGGAAAAATTACGGCTTTAGCTTCCCCTTGCTTTCAGCCGTTCGCAGTACCAGAACAGCAAGGCCATTTTGGTTAGCGTTACACGGCCAGATCAGTCAATGATCCAGACTGTTGCCCCCGCAACTACTGAAAAGGCTTCTGCCACTCTTCAGGAACCACACATTCGTTTGGCCTCTCAACAGATACCCCTCCGTTGTGGTTGCACCTACGGTACGGCTATCTGTATCGTTGAGGCACGCAAGCCTCCCCACCAACGGCAAGGTCCATGGTTCATGGGCACATAACAGATGGCAAATCGCACGTAACTAAATGACAGCTTTGGATAGCATCGGGTCTTAATCACGCAAAACGATGTAAAGAAATCCCCCAAATCTCAATTTCTCCATACCAACTGACAGATACAAATAAGATATTCAAGACCTTATAGATCAGTCCCGACCTGTAATGTTATACGGCCCTGTAAAGTTATAACTTGATCGCCGCGCCACCTGTAAAGGCTAAACTACTCATCTATGCGTGCACACTGGGATGACTGCTTTTTTCCGGTGGGCTTACTTATCTCTAGTACTTCAATTTACAAGTAGTAGACACGGAATAACTTGAGGTTGAGCCGAACTATTTTCAACCTCTATCCAGAAACCTTTACAGGTATCGATCCATAAGCTGTATCTCTAAGGTACAGCAATAATTAATAGCGCATGAGCGTTGGTACGACTTGTCGACATTTGCTACTGTACTGTCAAATTATCAAATTTGTAAGTTATTTTTTACTTTACCGACAGTTAATGATAAAGACTGTTCTTCGATAAAAGGGAAATCGAAATCAATGAAACAAATTCGTAAGATTATTTGACAGTTTTTACAGTGAAGTGTGGGGACCATAAATAACCTAAATCAGCGCAGCAAGACAGGAATTTCGGGCCTGTTCCTCCCATATACCTGCTGGTCTGCAAAGCTTAAGGACGAAAGTAAATCACACGTGTTTGTATCACTGCCGAGTAATGAAGTTCGATGAAACGTGGACCTTACATAGAAAGAACTGCTACAGTATATTACAGAAGGCAACAAAGAAATATGCAACGGGACAAACACAAACGACACTTTTAAGCAAAAACAACAGTTACATTTGAAACGTCCCCTTAGAAAAATTAGTGAATTACTGTGCTGGTAAACCCCTTACGTTATTTGATTTTCAAACAGCTGAGCCAAACTGAACGTACTCAGACATTTCTCTCTTTACTTATTCTGATCATCACTAAACTGACACACAATATTTTTAGCGCACGCAATCTGACTTTCAATAACCCCTACAAAAGAACGGCCCTGAGTAACAGTAACCTATACCTTTGATGAATCACTTACCTCACAAAAATCTTCGTTACTCGAACTACTGCAATACAGCGAGCGCCAATACTGCCAGCTAAATAAAGGATTCTAACTACTAAAGGCACTAACTACTGATAGGCATAGTTAACAAATGACAGATTTTGATAGAGAACAAACAATGTATTTACCTTAAGAGTGTTCAAAAGTTATATATATATATATATATATATATATATATATATATATATATATATATATACAGGGTGAGTCACCTAACGTTACCGCTGGATATATTTCGTAAACCACATCAAATACTGACGAACCGTTTCCACAGACCGAACGTGAGGAGAGGGGCTAGTGTAATTGGTTAATACAAACCATACAAAAATGCACGGAAGTATGTTTTTTAACACAAACCTACGTTTTTTTAAATGGAACCACGTTAGTTTTGTTAGCACATCTGAACATATAAACAAATACGTAATCAGTGCCGTTTGTTGCATTGTAAATGTTAATTACATCCGGAAATATTGTAACCTAAAGTTGACGCTTGAAACCTCCGACGTTCAGTTGCGTGTTGTAACAAACACGGACCACGGTCGGCGAGCAGCATCTGCAGGGACATGTTTACGATGACGACCGTGTTTACGAGTGTGGCTGTAGTGCACTGTTGTGAATTGGTCTAGCTGTCGCGGTGTCCGCATGTAGCGCTTGCTGCTATTGTTATTCTGCATTCGTCTCCGCACGCAGACCAACTGTAGTACACCGTGTTACCAGACGTTTGTGATAGTGTAGTGTTGTAGGAACTGTGACCATGGTGTATTCGAACTCTGAAAAGGCGGAGATGATACTCATCTACGGCGAGTGTCGATAAATGCAGCTGAAGCCTGCAGGGTGTATGCAGAACGGTACCCGGTCAGAGAGCATCCAACGTGCCGCACATTGCAAAACATCTACCGCCAACTGTATGCAACAGGTATGGTCGTAGCACGCAAACGGGTCCGTAACAGGCCCGTCACAGGAGAAGCGGGTGCAGTTGGTGTGTTAGCTGCTGTTCCCATGAACCCACACATGAATACACGGGACATTGCGAAAGCCGGTCGACTGAGTCAAAGTAGTGTCATGCGCATGCTGCATCGTCACCGCTTTCACCCGTTTCATGTGTCGCTGCGTCAGCAATTACATCGAGTGCAATTCTGTCAATGGGCATTAACAGAGAATGCGTTGCAGTTCTACCTGTTTACAGATGAAGCGGGTTTCACAAACCACGGGGCAGTGAATCTACGGAACATGCATTACTAGTCCGTGGACAATCCTCGCTGGCTCAGACAGGTAGAGCGACAGCGACCGTGGACTGTAAATGTATGGTGCGGAATCATTGGTGACCACCTCATTGGTCCTCACTTCATTGCAGGGGCCCAAACGGCTGCAACATACATCGCGTTTCTACAGAATGATCTGCCAACGTTGCTCGAAAATGTCCCACTGGAAGCGCGTCGACGTATGTGGTATCAGCATGATGGTGCACCTGCACATTCCGCAATTAACACTAGGCTGACCCTTGACAGGATGTTCGACGGGCGTTTCATAGGACGTGGAGGACGCATAAATTGGCCAGCCCGTTCTCCTGATCTTACACCTCTGGACTTCTTTCTGTGGGGTACGTTAAAGGAGAATGTGTACCGTGATGTGCCTACAACCCCACAAGATATGAAACAACGTATTGTGGCAGCCTGCGGAGACATTACACCAGATGTACTGCGGTGTGTACGACATTCATTACGCCAGAGATTGCAATTGTGTGCAGCAAATGATGGCCACCACATTGAACATCTATTGGCCTGACATGTCGGGACAACTCTATTCCATTCCGTAATTGAAAACGGAAACCACGTGTGTACGTGTACCTCACCCCTCATGATAATGTACAGGTGCGTCAGTGAAAAAGACCAATAAAAAGGTGTTAGCATGTGGACGTAATGTGCTGTTCCAGTCTCTTCTGTACCTAAGGTCCATCACCGTTCCCTTTGGATCCCTACGTAATTCGGTGCTCTCCGATACACACGATCGAACAGCGGAGGAGTGGTACTCAAGTGTCAACTTTAGGTTACAGCATCTCCGGATGTAATTAACATTTTACAATGCAACAAACGGCACTGATTACGTATTTGTTTATATGTTCAGATGTGCTAACAAAACTAACGGGGTTCCATTTTTAAAAAAACGTAGGTTTGTGTTAAAAAACATACTTCCGTGCATTTTTTTATGGTTTGTATTAACCAATTACACTAGCCCCTCTCCTCACGTTCGGTCTGTGGAATCGATTCGTCAGTATTTGATGTGGTTTACGAAATATATCCAGCGGTAATGTTAGGTGACTCACCCTGTATATATATACAGGGTGTCCCAGCTATCTTGTCCACCCAAAATATCTCTGGAACAATAACAGCTATTGGAAAACGACTTTTACCGGTATCAATGTAGGGCTGGGGCCCATGAATGTACATATTTGGAAACATTCTAAAACGAAAGCAAATATGTTTTTTTAACACAAACTTATTTTTTTTAAATGGACCTCCCATATTTTTTCTTCAGCAATCCATAGCATGACAGAGTACATACACAATGGCGTTTATTGCATCGCAATATTCCCATTACATCCAGAGATATTGAGACGCGAAGTTGACGCTTGAAACACCCGACATGCGCTGCTAGCGCACGTCCTGAAGCTCAGGCGTGAACCCCATGCTGCCCGTAATCGCGATGTGATTGACATGTGTAATCATACCTCCATACTTATCAAGAGGTCTGAAACGAATAATACGGTCTGCTGCCGTCAACTCTCATAAGCACATAATGGTTTCCCTAGTGCACGTTTTACGTATCTACGTACACAATATGAACCAGTACCGATCGGTGTACACCCGTCAGGTTGTCTTATTTATCCTGGCCTGGCTCTACCTAGTCAAGTGTCCAACGTAGTTCCCACTACTGCCACAGTTGCCACTTCGCCTTGTTTATGATTGGCGACCCATGCAAACTCCTGTACTCCACCACCCTCCGAGCATCCCATTTGTTGTTGCTTTGGCGTGCAGTACACCGCTTGCCAGTGCAGTCGTGCATCAGAATAATCTAGTGACGGCACGGAGGTAGTACACATTGTGAATAAACGTTGTGTTGTGGAACTTATACTGTACAGTATAATGTACACACATGAAGATATGGTAGAAATGCTGCTGATCTATGGAGAATGTACGTCGACGAGAAATACGTTATGAGATTGCTTGTTTGTTGATAGTACTGTTAGAGAACATTATGATTATTAAGTTAATATGTCTGTTTTCTACCCTACTCTACATACCTGTACTGTACCCCGTTGCAGGTGGACGAAATGCTGTTCAGGCAGAACGACTGTACAGAAGACGATTCCCTGACAAGCCATCGCCTTCGTGCCGGATGTTTGGTCGTCTCACATCTCGTCTACGTGAAACGGGAAGCTTAAATCCAAGACCTCGATATCGTCCTAGAACACGCACAGATGATCGTGCTGAAGTTGCCGTGCTCGCTACCATAGCTGAGAATCCTCAAATCAGTACACGTCAAATTGAACGTGAAGTTGGTGTGTCGGAATCAAGTGCACAGCGTATTCTTAAACGTCATAAATTTCATCCTTACCATGTTCATTTACACCAGGATCTTCATGGAAATGACTTCCGCAATAGGGTTACATTTTGTCGGTGAGCTCAGCAAAAACTTCTGACTAATCCAAAATTTTTTGAAGATGTTATCTTTACCGACGAGGCATCATTCTCCAACAAAGGAATTGTCAATATGAGGAATATGCATTATTGGTCCGCAGACAATCCAAAATGGCTCCGTCAGATAGAGCATCAACGTCCGTGGAAAGTTAATGTTTGGTGTGTGATTATTGGAGATACCATTATCGGACCTTTCTTTATAAATGGCATCCAAAATGGCAGACAATACTCCAGATTTATACGACACAATCTTCCTGTTCTCTTGGACACCGTACCTCTGAACCGGAGAATGGTCATGTGGTATCAGCATGACGGATGCCCTGCACATAACGCCTTACGAGCACGACGACTTCTGAACCGTAAGTTCCCTGGTAGGTGGATTGGACGAGGTGGCCCAGTTAGGTGGCCTGCCCGATCTCCGGACCTTACACCGCTGGATTATTGTCTTTGGGGAGCAGTGAAGGATGCTGTTTACCAACATGAACCAACAACACCAGAGGACATGAAGCAACGCATTATTGATGCTTGTACAGCCATCAAAGAGGAAACAGTAGCACGAAGTAGGGCATCCTTCATCCGCAGAGTGACCCTATGTATGCAAGCCAATGGGCATCACTTTGAGCATGAGATGTGAACGCTATGTTTAGTATGTAGTGCTGGTATCACAGTGGAAGTTTCTACAAAGGGCCATTTTACTCAGTGATGTTAAGAAACATTTGTTTGCAACAATTTGTCATTTAACGCATTAGATAAACATAACACTGATAATTATGTGATAATAAAACTAATTGGTTAAACATGTTTACATTCATCTTCTATGTCCTACCTGAACTTCCCAAATCAAAACACTTTTACCTAAACAACGGTAAAACACTAAAACCATCAACATGAATTTTACTATCACGAGTGAATGATTAACTGTCACTTGTGCTAGATCTACAGTAAAGTAAAGTTTTAACGTTGAACGGCATTACCTTTTTAGTAACGGATTAACGATAAGCGAAGTTAACTTTGTGACTAACGTTGCGGTACACAGATATGTTACAGAACCGCATCAGCCCTAGCCTATGGGATAAATACCTGCTGGAATGTACGACGTTAATGCAGGATGGCAGCAGACCGTATTATTCGTTTCGGACCTCTTGATAAGTATGGAAGTGTGATTACGCATGTCAATCACATCGCGATTACGGGTAGATGGGGTTCACGCCTGAGCCTCAGGACGTGCGCTAGCAGCGCATGTCGGGTGTTTCAAGCGTCAACTTCGCGTCTCAATATCTCGGGATGTAATGGGAATATTGCGATGCAATCAACGCCCAACGCCATTGTGTATGTGCTTTGTCATGCTATGGATTGCGGAAGAAAAAATATGGGAGGTCCATTTAAAAAAACATAAGTTTGTGTTAAAAAACACATATGCTTTCGTTTTAGAATGTTTCCAAATATGTACATTCATTGGCCCCAGCCCTACATTGATACCGGTAAAAGTCGTTTACCAATAGCTGTTATTGTACCAGAGATATTTTGGGTGGACAAGATAGCTGGGACACTATATATATATATATATATATATATATATATATATATATATATATATATATATATATATATATAGGGTGTTACAAAAAGGTACGGCCAAACGTTCAGGAAACATTCCTCACCCAGAAATAAAGAAAAGATGTTATGTGGACATGTGTCCGGAAACGCTTAATTTCCATGTTAGAGCTCATTTTAGTTTCGTCAGTATGTACTGTACTTCCTCGATTCACCGCCATGATTTCATACGGGATACTCTACCAGTGTTGCTAGAACATGTGCCTTTACAAGTACGACACAACATGTGGTTCATGCACCATGGAGCTCCTCCACATTTCAGACGAAGTGTTCGTACGCTTCTCAACAACAGATTAGGTGACCGATGGATTGGTAGAGGCGGACCAATTCCATGTCCTCCACGCTCTCCTCACCTCAACCCTCTTGAATTTCATTTATGAGGGCATTTGAAAGCTCTTGTCTACGCAACCCCGGTACCAAATGTAGAGACTATTCCTGCTCGTGGACGGCTGTGATACAATACGCCATTCTCCAAGGCTGCATCTGAGCATCAGGGATTCCATGCGACGGAAGGTGGATGCATGTATCCTCGCTAACGGAGGACATTTTGAACATTTCCTGTAACAAAGTGTTTGAAGTCACGCTGGTACGTTCTGTTGCTGTGTGTTTCCATTCCATGATTAACGTGATTTGAAGAGAAGTAGTAAAATGAGCTCTAACATGGAAAGTAAGCGTTTCCGGACACATGTCCACATAACAAATTTTCTTTCTTTGTGTGTGAGGAATGTTTCCTGAAAGTTTGGCCGTACCAGTTTGTAACACCCTATATATATATATCAGTTCATGACATCCAATCTTACAAATTTCTCTGATGGACACACGTTCAGATCCTCCGCTCTCAAAACTCCGCCGTCTCACTCCCCACATCCATCACTGCTGGCGGCTCGCCTCTAACTGCGCAACGCTACGCGCTGTTAACAGCCAGCTGCCCAACACTACAATAGCAAATTCCAACAATGCAAACCAGCCACAGTCTGCACACAGCACAGTCAGTGATTTTCATACAGAGCGCTACGTGACGTTACCAACATAAAAACCTAAACAGCCTACTTACACACTGAAGTCACCGCGATTCATGATGGTCCCCTGGACATAACAAAAGGGGGGGACGTGGTACTTAACAAGATGTGTGATCAGCACGGACGGCGTTACGTGCCCTGCAGTGCGCTCCCATACTTGTCATAAGGTTGGTAAGGGGTTCTTGTGGTAGGACGTTCCATTCCTCCAGCAATAAAGTTGAAAGCTGCTGGTTGGATGTTGGTGCATGTGGTCTTGCTGCAGTACGTCTTCCCAACGCATCCCACATCTGATCGATGCAAAGACTGCCGAAAATTTAGGCAAGATAAATGACTCTCGCTGTAATCCTAAAATCAGGTTCTGCTGTGCTGCGCAAACCAAGAAACAATGGCACTGGTATTCGCCATGTCAGAACCACTGAGTGTTGAGCTTGGCCACGAGCTTTTACTTACTTTGTAATGCTTACTTAACTGAACCACCGTACACTATTTCTGGGGATGTGTAGAGATAGAAAAAGTATTATTTTCTCCGTGTTGAGACAGCTGATGTTCCGCAACTGTATATCCAGTCGATGACACACTTTATTTAGACCAAGACCGGTTTCGTTCTTCACATCCTCGACATTTCCGTGTGGACCTGAAACTGTCATTGTTAACGCATCGTTATTGTTGCGGCCGTCAATTGGAAGACTGCCTTGACTCAGCTCTACGCTATTCTATCCCGTGCAAGTATCTTCATCTCTGACTAATTACTCCAACCTAAATACATTTCAACCTGCTTACCGTATTCGTCACTCCGTCTCGCTATACAATTTTTACCACCCACAATTCCTTCCAGTACTTAGTTGAGGATTCCTTGAGGTCTCAGGATGTCTCCTGCCAACCGGTCCCTTCTTTTAGTCAAGTTGTGATGCAAATTCCTTTCCCCCCAGTTCTAGTCGTCCGCCACTCGCGGTCTCGCGGTAGCGTTCTCACTTCCCGAGCACGGGGTCCGGGGTTCGATTCCCGATAGGTCATGGATTTTTCACCTGCCCCGAGCTGACTGGTTGTTGTTGTGTCGTCTTCATCATCCATAGGCAACGGCAAACCACCTCCATTAGAACCTTGCCTAGTACGGCGGTGCGGGTCTCCCGCATCGTTCCCCTACGCTCTGTCGAGAAGTGTGGGACCTCATTTCCATTTTACAGTTCTGTTCAGTACCTCCTGATTAGTAATGTTATTTATCCGTCAACTCTTCGAAATCTTCTGTAGCACCACATTTCATTCTTTTATTTCCTGAGCTGCTTGTCCTCCACGCTTCACCACTGTATGAGGCTGCACTCCATACGAATACCTTCAGAAAAGACTTCCTAACATTTGAATTCATGTCGGATGTTAACAAACGTCTCTTATTCAGAAACGCCTTTCTTGCCATTTCAGTCTACCTTTTATATCATCTCTACTTCGGTCATCGTCAGTTACTTTGCTGCCCAAATAGCGAAAGTCGCCTGCTACTTTTAGTCTCTCATTTCCTAATCTAATTCCCTCAGTATATCCTGATTTAATTCGACTACATCTTAATATCTTTGTTTTTCTTTTGCTGATGTTCGTCTTACATCCTTTTTTCAAGACATTGTCCATTCTTGGTTCAAATGGCTCTGAGCACGATGGGACTTAACATCTGAGGTCATCAGTCCCCTAGAACTTAGAACTACTTAAACCTAACTAACCTATGGACATCACACACATCCATGCCCGAGGCAGGATTCGAACCTGCGACCGTAACAGCCGCTCGGCCACACTGGCCGGCATTGTCCATTCTGAGCAACTGCTCTTCAATGTCCTTTACTGTTTCTGGCAGAATTACAACGTTATCGGTAAACCTCAAGGTTATATTTCTGCTCCCTGAATTTGTTTTCCAAATTATCTTTAGTTTGCTGTACTGGTTGCTCAGAATTGAGATTGGACAACATCAGGAATAAGCTACAACTCTGTTTCACTCTCTTCTCGAGCACTGATTCTCTTTGGTGTCTTTCGACTCTGTATGTGTATCTGAATTCAACTTCTTTAAAGGCTAAAGCATGGCAATACTTTTAATGTATCGAAATATAATTTTTTTATGATCATGACACGTCAGCTTTTCTTATGACATCATTGGGCATGTGGGAATGTCTCTTTTAAGTGCAACCGACTTTTAATTTCTCAATTATTTGCTTCACGACGTCGTAATGTACTGCGCATATATAAACATAGTTTTTCGTGTCCTATTATAAAAAAGAGTAATATATACCATGCCGATATTCAAACTAATTTTAAAATTTCGTTAATAAGCAGAATTACAAGTATGATCAAAGAAACAAATATCAAGTTTTGAAACTGACAATATTGAATTCGAAAAGTTTACTTCCTGTGGAGGGCAATAAAAAAAATATGTTTCGCTCAGGTGACATTCAACAGCGCTGAGTAACTGAAAAAGCGCATTGTAACCATGAGCTGTTTATAGTATTTCCACTTTAATACGTACCTATTTCTGTCGTGGACAATCTTCACAGGATACAGGTTCAAAATGGCTCTGAGTACTATGGGACTTAACTGCTGAGGTCATCAGTCCCCTAGAACTTAGAACTACGTTAACCTAACTAACCTAAGGACATCACACACATCCATGCCCGAGGCAGGATTCGAACCTGCGACCGTAGCAGTCGCGCGATTCCGGACTGAGCGCCTAGAACCGCGAGACCACCGCGGCCGGCTACAGGATACAATACATCCCTATTAGACTTTTGTGGAACATGTTGTGTTCTTTTCTTTTACCTATTATGACATTTTGGATTTTATATCAGACAGAAAAGAAAATGATCTGTATGTACATGTGATCTGTTTTTGTCTTATATCCTGCGAATATGATCCCCTACCGAAACAGCAGATATTAAAATACAGATAATAAAAGCAGCTGATGGTTAAAATATTTTAAAAAACAGGTTTAAAGAAGTGTCATGTTGACTTGGTGGAGTAAGCTGTTCGCACTTCTTGACATCACATAGCAGCTATTCTAAGTGGATGGATAGTCTCACCAGATGGTAAATTCCACTTATTTCGTATGAGGAATATTCGCGTTCACTATCTCCGAAACAGTATTGTACAAATTAAGAGAGTATGTTCTCAAATGCGCAGTTGATGAGTTTGTGACAGTTCTGGCGAGATAACTCTGCTCGGCGACAGCTTGTGGGTGGTGAGAAGTAGCCTGTCCCCTCGCACGATAGGCAACCCCGCCGTGCACCTGCCACAACAGCAAGCCGCTCCAGTCACTCGCTGGCATGTTACGTTTCCTGCCTCGGTCGTGTGGGCCACAGCACGCAGACCGCGTCAGCACGTTTACTAACATACATTCTCTATTCTCTCACTAAAATTATAGTTACATGCTGACCATTTACATATCGGAATTTTTACTTTATTCCTTGTCTAATGAATGTAACTCAACCGAACACCAGTCATCTATGGAGGAGAAAGAATTCTTCACCAGAAACGATTTGAATTTCTTTTTAAAAACGTTCTCATCGTCTACAGTCACGTACAATGTACAATTGAGGTATTCTAATATTTTTATGGCAGCATAATTTATCCTTTTCCGAGTAACAGTAAGGTTGATTTTTAGGTAGTGTGGCATTTATGCCACATCATTTCCCACATCTGCTACTTTTTGTTGCTATGTTTTAATGCACAGTATAGGAAAATTTTCTTAAGGGGATATTGTACGTGAAATTCGTTGAAATTTGACATTTTTTGTTTTCTACTCCATAATGTACTGTGGATTTTCCTGAACATTTTGGTATATAAACATTAAAATCATACAATTGTGAGACCTTCAAATAATACTTTGAATGTTGATGGCCGACGCGGCTACGCATATGCTGCCACAGTTGAGCAGTCACATCTTGGGAACTACGCAGTCTACAAGGTTGTGAATTGCTTTGTTTTATGCCTATTGCTGATGGCTCTCTATCTTCCACCATAATCGAGTCCATCAGCAAGAGGTGGCAAATATGAGGTAGCCAAGGTGGTGGAAACGTGGGTTCTACTATGCCAAGGCTGCTTGGTAGCTACAACAGGAAAACACAATTAAATAGCAGGAGTACAAAATAAGAAAGTATTTATTACTTAACTTTCTTCTAGTCCATGATCAGTTGTTTGACAATTATAGAAGACCCGACTAGACTAAGCGTCTGTAGAATGACGTAATTTACAAGTCATAAATCCTGCAGTGACGAATTAATCTCTCGTAGTCTTGAAAGTCGAATCCGGTGAATTTGAAGACTAACTTGGAGCGGAGCTACAAAGACTTGATGGCAGCAATGACCGAGCTGCAGACGATGACTAACTTCGGCGCTGGCTGACCACTGGCCGCGGCTACGAACTGTAGACGGGCACAACTGCCCTACTCTCCTGCTGCACGTGAAGTGGCCTAGCGGCGCCTCGCGGCGAGCGAACGTACTGCGACTGGCTGTGTACTCTTTGGCTAACTAAGCCGTTCTTCTGTTACGTTTATCGAGAGAATCGCATCCGGCGGATCGAGCTTCCCATGCGGCGGAGTGGTCGTATGACTGACAACACCACAACTGCTAAGGCTCAGTCCGTTGTTTGTGATACTAGTTGAAAGTATTGTAATTATCGGTTATTTTTGTAGTAAGCTAACTTATATTGCTTGTTATATGTAAATAAAATTACTTAGCGTAAAAGTAACTTCAAGAAACACAAATTTGAGGGCAACAGATATGTGAGACCTGTATTTTCTTCTGAAGTACTTGAAAACACGTGTGCTAACAGTGAAGGAAACCACGATAATATTTCTGAAGTGATCACTCCCCGTAGCGCATCGAAAATTAAAGTAACTTTAGAAACGGGTGACAGTGGTAAAAGTAATGATACTATGGCAATCAAACCTATTTACAGAGATTTGCCAAATCCTGAGCTACTAAAGAAGTGTTTACATGGGAAGACCCAGAATGTAAATGAGTCCTTCAATAATGTTGTGTGGTGCCGTGTACCTAAAAATGTATTTGTTGGCCTTGTGACCCTAAAGTTAGCTGTGTTTGATGCTGTAATAACTTTTAATGGTGGGAACTATGAAATAATTGAGGTCATGGAGAAGTTAGGCGTAAGATTTGGACAGAACACAGCTAAAGAACTGCGGCAACTGGATGAGCTCCGTGCACGTGAATCAGAGTTAGCTGCTCAGCAAATGACAAAAGAAGAAAGAAGGAAAAGGAGGAGGCAAGCACTGTGCTGTTGTGACACTGAAGACGACACAGACAGGGCAATTCTAGTGCATAAAAGACGCAGAAATGTAAGTCTGTACAAGAATTTGTAATAAAAAAGGTTTAAACCTCAATATCTCTGAACTACATTTTTAGCAATAAATGACCCGTTTTCTAAAAAAGTACTCATGGCAGAGACATGAAATTTTCACAGCATGCCAAGTGTGAGATTCAACACATATGGAACTAAAATGATTAAAATATCCTGAGTTGTTTTGTTTTATGTTCATTTACTTACAAAATTCCGTAAAAAAATTGAGTGCTTGGAAGAAAAAAGATAACATGCCCCACAATTCAATTTTAGTAATAATTCCAGTTCAGTGTATCTAGAAAGGTGCATTCAATAATTACGGAAAATTGTAAGTTGGTGTCTTGAAAAGTTTCCAAGATAATGGGTCACAAAATTCGATAATTTAACATTGGTGGCATAGAATATACAATGTCCCCTTAAGGGAGGCTAGATAGTAGGTAGGATCATATAGCAGACTCATCGAAGGACGCACCAGATGGTCACACAGCGTCAGAACGGCCGGGTGAGCAAGAACGTATCTTACTGAAGCAGAGAGAGATACAGTGGGGATTCACCTACCACGCTCAGCGCCAAGTAGCGAATCGTTTATTTTTTACATTTAATGTTAAAATATTAATATACAGCTCCAGTCGTGCTGTTATCGGTACTTACACTGAGAACTTGTTAATATGAGTAATAATTTCAGTATCACTCAATTCACCAAGAAATGCTAATTACAAATTTTAGTTCCTGTCTGTGGTTATTGATGGAAAGGATGACCAATCAAAAGTGCGCCCTGAAATGGCAAGCGCTAAACAGCGGAGATAGCTCACTAGTCTACTATCGGTTTCCGAGCAGATAACACATGAATCCGTATATGAAATCTGATCCCACATAAAGACGGGGAAGTTTGTTGAAAAATTGCCACGGATGACGTACTTGCGAGATGTTAATTCAAATCGGCCTATGACTCATTTTCAAGATGGCAACACGGGAACTAGTGTGTGAAGAGCAACTCCACGTAAAGGGGAATTAATTGTTAAATTTGCCTCGGAAAACATATTTGTACAATTCCATATTGATTGTAATTGTGACGGTTTCGGTGCTTGGGAAATAATGATTAATGAGCGATAACCTTGTTAATGTTAACGATAGACTGGATGTCAGAATATTTTTCTTCACTTTCTCCCTTCTATATATAGAAATAAATATCCAGCGGCATCCTAATCCTAGTACTCGGTAATTTCAGTTTTAGTAGCACTGAATTCTTTCCCATTTGCCACTTTGCTATGCACTGTTTACCGCACACACGTCAGCAACTGTGTTATGTGCAGGAAGGCACTGTGTGGTATTTGAAGATAATAATTTGCATATTTTGGGAATAGTACTTGACGTATATTTACGAATACGTTACACTTGGCGTCCCTTCTGTGGAGAAAAATACCTTTAATACGGTTAATTTTTATAGAATGCATTAAACCCTAATTATATTTTGTAGCAGTATGCATTATCTGTGATCGTAATGTTTAATTGTGAATGATATTTTCAAATCGTGGATGGTCTTTATACCAAATATTCTAATAGAGTTAATGTGTTGCCAGGCTGTTCGCAGTACTAACAGTTTTTTAAACATTTGCCTGCAAGAGATTCGAAAATGGACACCAGTTATTAAGATTACAGCAAGTATCTGTCCAGTAAATATTTCATGTCTACTTCAGAAAAACCCCAGGAAATTATTCCATATGACAGCAACGACTTGATGTATGTAAAGTAAGCCAACTTTCTGATACTTTGATCATGCGAACCAGCAAACAACGCGGAGTGCAAGCTGCTGCTCAAATGTTTGGGAAAATCGGTAACATGTCATACCTTATTCAAATTTTGATTAATATGCACACCCAAGGAAATCAGTTTTACCCATTTCCTTTCCATACTGTTACTGATCATGACAAATTCTCTCTCATACAGCATCCAGTAACCGGTATAACGTTACGTTAAGTGACAGACTATCCACTGAGAACTAGTCAGTGTTATCATCTGAATATTTTATTTATTTGGTTCTGTTGTTCTTGCACCATCAACAATGGAAGATTATTCATACACCGCACAGAAATAACAGGGATAGTTCTATTATCGAACCCTGAAGAAAATCAGCAGTAATTTGTCTCCTCTCAGAATAAGATCCATCTTCAAAACTTCACGAGGAAATTAACAGGACTGTTTGCTTTCTGTTATAAAAAAAAAAGTTCAATTCTTTTATCTTGGCGGCTCGCGCATGCCCGCCCAGAGGGGGGAGATTGCTGCGTTGCCAGCTGCACACGACGCACGCGCCAAGAGAAGCAGCACCATAGTATATCATAGTTCGCAAGCTTACGTTTAGGCGGGAGCGCGCAGTTCATGAAGTAATGCCACCACGGCCGCATTAAGCCTTTCGCTGCTACAGAGACTTGCTCCCCGCTGTGCGCGATTTTGTCACTGCACTGCTCGCCTGTGCAGACATACTTTTGTTGCAGTCGCGAAAGATGGAATATTTCTCAATATTACATACGACACCTATGTGGTACTTAAATTAAATGAGATATTGTTATACAGTAAATTTTATATGAAATTTAGGTACCTTGTCCACATTTCATTCTCAACATTGTGGCAACTAAAATCGACCATACGGAAAGTATACTCTATGGACATTTACCTCTGCAAACTCTTCAAAATTTCGTGCAATGGCTTACTATATTTAATGCTGCCCAATAACTGGGTTGAACATCGAAACAAAATTAAGTCATTTATGGGGGGAAGGTATCAGTCAAGAAGATGTGTAAAAATCTAATTTTTGGGCCAAGTAGTTTTTGTGAAATCGAATGATAAGTGTGTCAAAGCAGTGAGAACACCATGTGTCTGCACAGGCGAGCAGTGCAGTGATGACAAAATCGCGCACAGCGCGGAATGCGGGGAGCACGTGTCTGCAGCAGCGAAAGGGTTAATGAAGAGACAAAGCACTAGAAATTTCAAAAAATTGCATTCAAACGAATAAAATTCGTGAAGTAAGACACTTCGATATTGTTTTTAAATAAAGAAAATAATAAACACCGCACAAGGTTTGAACTCTACACCTTTCGCTTACTAACCCAACGCCTTAACCGTTATGCTACCGCACTTCTGCCTATAATGTAACACCACGAGGTATCTACCACGTCACACAAAACACTGACAAACATTGTTGGTATGATTATGAATTACTCACACTTCGTCGAAGTACAATAGGAAATAAACAATTACCGCTGTTCTTTATTGCGAAAAAGCGGTTCGTGAGATTGATACAAACACCTTTCCTTGCTATCGCCTGAATTAGAAAACTTATTGCTTGTTTGGTTTAATTATTTAATAGAATATGACGCAATTGGTATAAAGCACGCTTTTCCCAAACTTTCTATAAAAGAAAATCTGCTATCAAGACATTGCTTTTGTTCTATTACTTTATTTATGACTGAACGTTTCTAAAACTGAAGACACTCGTCCGTGCTCTGCTCTGCAGTCGAGATCTGGCAACGTCGTTCTCTGTTCATTGGCTGACTGTGTTTTGTGACGTCAGATGCGCAGAACAAACCTAAACTCGGCCGCCAACATATATGACGCGCACTTTAGTATGCCACTCCGAAAGGATAGACTGACTGGCACTGACGAATGCATTTTTACAGATCATAAGAAAATGCCGATCGGTGAAGTGTTCAATGAAACGGTCCTTCCGGAATTAAAATGGTAAATGACTACTTAATTTGTAATAGTCTTAAGTGTACGAGATGGTCAGAAACAGTCTGTAAAGCTTGTAAGGGTGTTGCAGAGTAGGTTTTCCCGAGAAATAGTTGTTAAGAAAAATGTTCGACACTTCGCGCCGTTTCCGAATTAATAAGTTAGAAGATAGCCAGTGAGACCACTGCGCGCGGAAATTCAAGGAGCCCGCAGGGTACAGTTGGTGTCAGCTGTTCTCACACCGTAGACGACAGCGCACCAGACTGCTGGCACTTTGTCACGGGTTCGATCCTTACTACTGTCCCATGCCCATTTTCTTTTTTTTTTTTTTCAATGAACCGAACGCAGAACACGTTTGGCGACATCGTCTCTGGCGTTCCGCTTGAATTTTCGCGCACAATGGGTGATTGGTTAACATCAATGATAATTTAACTCGCAAACGGCACAACGCATCGAATTTTTTCCTTAACAATTAGTTCCCAGCACAATCTTCCCAGTAACACGCTTACAAGCTTTTCAGACTATTTCTGACAATTCTGATTAACGTTTTTCGCTTTTTTATCATTCGAGCTACAATGCGTAACACATTTAAAGTATCACTTTTTGAATTAGCCTAATTGTGTCTCATTGCGGCGTAGAAGTTTAAAATTTGACTCAAAGGTGCGTACGTCCTTCCTCTGTAATGATGCAAAAGCGTGTTGCTCTGCGACGTCACTCCCCGGCTCGACGATGCACCAAACACACCGCAGCTTAGAAGTGACAGGAAAAGGCCTCAAGAAGCAGCATAAAGAGGGTAAATGGAACCACTCCACACATTTCGTGGTCGACAATGACAGTTAGCTGTGCGGTGAGCACAAGACGAACGTTCTTGACAAAGTTTGTCACTGCTGAGACCTCCAGACGTTTCAGCCCTCCTCTATGGACATCATAGGCCTGCATTCCCATTGGGCATGATCATACCGCTTTTGGGTGTAGCGTGATCGCTGTTTTTTGCTCTTATGTACAGGTTGGAACTACTACGGTCCGTTCAAAAACACTAGAAGAAATTTGAACGTGACCTGAAGCAGAAAAGGGTGCTGATGTGCTTTCAGTCTATCTGTTTTGCGCCTTCTTCTGTCGTGATCATGAAGGGTTGCGACATTGACTCACTCGTGAATAAAATGACAAAGGACCCTCCAAAGACACTCCACTTCGTGAACACCCTCGGTGGCACCTCCACACGTTTATTGAGAATTTTAAAAATGTGCTGTACAGAAACAATGTGTAAATAGTCCTAGGCGCCTGGGAGCAAGCAACCCCGTGACACCTCTACGATTCCAGATACCTATCCGCAGGCTCCAAGGACTACTTCCAAGGTTGTCTCAGTAAAGGCACAGTTTTAAAATTCTCAGTAAAGTTGGGTGGGTGCCACTAAGGGTGGTGACGAACTGGATGAGACGGGGCGGGGGGGGGGGGGGGGGGGCGTCTTAGAGGGACCCCTTGTTGTATCATTCACACATATGTCATGTCTCACAACCCCCGCACCTTCCCTGCCCTCTTCCCCCACGATCAAACACCAGGATGGCTGAAAGTGCATGAGTAAACTTTGCTGCTTCAGATCGCGTCCAGATTTTATCGAATGGTTCTGAAAGGGCTGTAATGGTTCCAACCTGTAGACGAGAGCAAAAATATCGGTCGTGCTCCACTTCGAATTCGTTTGGTGATGTTCAGTGTGGATGCAGGCCCACAGTGTCCTTAGAGAAGGGTTGAAACGACCGGGGGTCTCAGCAGTGTCAAATGTTATCAAGAGAGTCGTCATATTGGGCATCTCACTAAGAACTCTAATTTTAGATGGCAAAATGTTTGGGAATCAACTTTGCAGGGAAAGGGGTGGTTTCATTGATGCTCTTTTGGCCGTTTCCTGAGGCCTTTTAATGCTCAGCGGCGCTGTATCTGAAATGGTTTCCTCGGCCACCCCTAAGCAAACTGCGTGATTTCAATGCAAACCTCTAACCTCCATCACAATGGCTTGAGAAGACGGGATGAAATGTGAATAAGAGGAGGTGTAATGGCCTTCCCACATCGTGTGACGCGCTTACGGTTGATGTAGGCACAACTGTGGTGAAATTTGGTGCCAATGTGACGTCATTAACCCATCTTACAGCTCGCATGAACTTCTCTACTCCTACCTTTCTTTCGCATGTGTCGACATCGTCGAGCCCGGCGGTGACTTCGCAGGGCTTCACGCTTTCGTACCATTACAGAGGAATATTTTAAGCACCCTTGAGCCACATTTCGGACTTCAGGATCGGAATGGGTGGGAATTAACGAAAAAGTTATCTTTTAATTCTGTTGCACGTTGTATATCGAAGCCTGGCAGACCAGCGAATATAGCTGTTTGCTACCGTCCACTCGCCCCCTTGAGCTGCTGCTACGATCTTTTGGAAAGACTCATCCTCAGTAGGATCGGCAGAAACATCCATGAAGTTACTCCCATCGAACAAACAGGTCTCAGATCTAACAGTAGCTGTACTGACTAAGTGCTTTAACGTAAACACACACATAGAAGCCGGTTTCCAACAACGACTGAAAACATCAGTGGCTTTTGTTGATCTTGCAGCTGCCTGTGATAGAGTACGGAAAAAAGGTTTCCGGGACAAACTTGCAAGTGTTATAAAATGCTACATTACTAGTAAATTGTACTCCAGAAAGTCTATCTCCTGTGCATATTCAGTTATCTATGGAGTTTAAGTTCATCCGTTGTTTTAAAATACAAGAACGCTGTAGAATTAATTCTTGTTTTGCTTACTATTAGAGCTTTCAGATGAGAAGATTCTGTACGTGTACCATCGTAATTGGAAGTGAAATAATTACCAAATGCTTAAAAACTATCTTATGTTTCATTCAAAGTAGTTAAATCAACAAAATGGTCCACTAATCCAAAAAAGTTTGTGTATTTTCAGTTTGTTCATTATACCCGGGCCGGTGAAACATGTCACTTGACAGCTCACGTGTGGTTGGCAACACTGCGATTGCGAGGTTGCAATAGCTGCCACCGCACACGCCCACAACTCCGAAGTACGTTTTGTAAATGTAAGCTACAATCAACGTTTATACGTAAGTGCAACAAAGTACGTTTCTCTAACAATGGAGAGAACGACGACGGAGACTAAGCGTTTGATAGTACATTAAACCGAAAATAAAAACACCTGAATTTAATGACAATATCTATGAAAAGTCGTTCCAAATTGTTACAGTAATAGCTGCATGTAAAACGTCGTATAATAATGTATCTAAGTACACCAAATAACACACTATCCACACTAATAGAAAGAAATAAAGCAAAACATGCACAGCTTACTGGATTGCAGAGAGAAAAAGAATTAATTCTGTATACGTTTACACTCACCAATTTACGATATCAATGGCGCAGTTCCATCCAGTTCTCCTTCACTGGCATCGTAATCGGCGCCAAAACCGTTGTCTTCGTCATCATCATCATCATCATTAAGAGAAATCATTAACTGTTCGTTTTCATTTATAATGCCATCTATAGTCTGTGCTTTTCTTATCAGTTTAGAAACATGGTCTACTTTTTCCTTCAATAGGTAGCGTCTACAGTAGCAAGACCTTCACGTGGCAGTCTTTCCACTTCTGTTATAGTAACAGTCTTGTTGTTACTTCTAATGTACGCCTTGACTTCACTCCAAACCATTTCAATTGGATTAAAATGACAGTGATAAGGCGGTAGCCTAATTACCAAGTGACCCTCTTCGCTTGGAATTTCATCTACAACGTATTTAGGCGTCACAAGCTTATTTTGTTTCAGGAGCGAGTATAACAGCAGTTTTGCCATGCTCATGTCCGCAGCAATGACTCTCGCCTGCAACCACTGCACCATAGTTTCTTTACGGTCACTAGTGGTGGGAGTTTTATCTAAAATCACGGAATGGTACGGTGCATTGTCCATCACAAAAACTGTCGGAACTCTAAACTGGAGCAACAAATTTTTAAACCACTGTAGAAACCGTGGGTGGTCCATATCCTCACCATAGTCGCTGGTTTTTTCGATCGAAAAACTAGAAGTCCTTCTGGCACAAAGCCGTTTGAAGATCCTGCATGGGCCACAATTAATCGTGATCCTCTTCCTGTTGGTTGATGACCGCTGCTATTCGGAGTATCATCTGTCCAGCATTTCTCAACTGATTCCCCAGCGCCGACCCAGGTTTCGTCTACCCATATGACTGAGTGTATGTCCTTTCCTACAGTTTTGAGTAAGAAAATGGTACGAGCTGCAACGACATGAGCTTTTTCTAGTAACAGTTTTCGTCCATCTAAATTTTTAAAACGGAAGCCCATACTTTTTAATTTCATCTTAAGTGACGTTTTCCCCCCTGGGAAAAGTTCACTTTCTTTTAAAGAAATTAGCAACTTCGCTATTGTGGGGTATTCTTTCCTTTTATAGTATCCGTAAATGTGCCGACGAAATGCATCGGATTGGAAAGGATCAATATCTGTAATAGGACGAGGCTGCTTCTTTTTCTTGCCCAGAGTACTTAAAAACACACTGTTTCTTCCACAGGGGCTTTCTTCCACACTGTTTACTTCACTGTCTTGTAAATCTTGAAGTAGCACCGCTTTCCTTATAACTGTTCTTTCACTGAGTCCTAGAGTTTTCGAGGTACGCTCTAAAACTTTATCGGCAGGAATTGACGTAACTGCCGTCCGCTTCACGTCTGCTGTGCAGCGAGCTACGGTAATTTAAGTATTACCTGTATTTTTCTTACTTGTCACTTCTTCTTCCGTGTGTTTTTGCTTTTAGGAAGCTTTAATAGTCGAGTGCTAGTAATAGTGTTCCATAGATTTCGTGTTTGTTTTGAATACAGTCAGAGAGAGTGCCTTTAGTCAACCATAGTGCCAGTAGTGCTAGTGTTTGTATTGAATACAGTCCAGAGACAGGTAGTGCTAATTTCATTGTTCTCTACAAGAAGTGGCTAGCAACCACAGTTTAGTCAACAATCAGCCGCCTTTAGTGAATTAGCAGTCTAGTTAAAAGTTGATTAACTCTCTACAGTAAATTGATTTCTTAGGATGGATAGGATGTGTGACTGCTGTGTACGGACGCAGGAGGAGCTGGCCACTGTTAGCGAACAGCTGAACGTGTTGATGGCCACGGTCAGCCGTCTTCAGGCTGCTGCCTCGGAGTGTAGCGGCAGTGGGGAGTCTGGTGCGTCGCATGGTACACCCCAGGTGTTACATGCTTCGCCCATGGTCCCTGCTGTCGAGACATCTTCGCGGGTACCGGGCGCGGTTGGGCCACCCTCTCCCAAAGGGGAGTGGCGGGTTCAGCGGCGTCCGCGGCGCACGAGGCGGAGGGTCAATGTGGAGGCTGGCCGTGTGGCATCGCCCGCTCTGCCTGTGAGTGGACATGTGGCCGCTCCTTCAGCAAGGTCCGAGCAGGCACGCGGGGTGAGGGGTTTATTAGTTATTGGGAGCACCAACGTTAGGCGGGTGATGGAGCCCCTTAGGGAAATAGCGGAAAGGATGGGGAAGAAGGCCAGTGTTCACTCTGTCTGCTTGCCGGGGGGTCTCATCCGAGATGTGGAGGAGGCCCTGCCGGCGGCGATAGAGAGCACTGGGTGCACCCGACTGCAAATTGTTGCCTATGTCGGCACAAATGACTCCTGCCGTCTGGGTTCAGAGGTCATCCTAAGTTCGTACAGGCGGTTGGCGGAATTGGTGAAGGCGGAAAGCCTCACTCACGGGGTGGAATCAGAGCTAACTATTTATAGTGTCGTTCCCAGAACCGATCGCGGTCCTCTGGTTTGGAGCCGAGTGGAAGGCTTAAACCAGAGGCTCAGACGATTCTGCGGAGATCTGGGGTGCAAATTTCTCGACCCCCTCTATCGGGTGGAGAAATGTAGGGTCCCCCTGAATAGGTCAGGCGTGCACTACACGCCGAAAGCGGCTACAAGGGTAGCGGAGTACGTGTGGAGTGCACATAGGGTTTTTTTAGGTTAGAGAATTCCCTTCCTAGGCCCGACAAGACACCTCCTGAGACGCGGCAAGGTAGGAATAGGCAAAATGCAACAGGGAATAACAATATTAATTTGCTAATAGTAAACTGCAGGAGTGTCTATAGGAAGGTCCCAAAACTGCTCTCATTAATAAACGGTCACAACACCCATATAGTACTAGGGACAGAAAGTTGGCTGAAACCAGACGTAAACAGTAATGAAATCCTAAACTCAGATTGGAATGTATACCGCAGAGACAGACTGGACAATGAAGGGGGAGGCGTATTTTTAGCGATAAGAAGTGCAATAGTATCGAAGAAAATTGACGGAGATCCGAAATGTGAAATAATTTGGGTGATGGTCACTGTTAAAGCAGGCTCAGACATGGTAACTGGATGTCTCTATAGGCCCCCTGGCTCAGCAGCTGTTGTGGCTGAACACCTGAAGGATAATTTGGAAAATATTTCGAGTAGATTTCCCCACCATGTTATAGTTCTGGGTGGAGATTTTAATTTGCCGGATATAGACTGGGAGACTCAAACGTTCATAACGGGTGGCAGGGACAAAGAATCCAGTGAAATTTTTTTAAGTGCTTCATCTGAAAACTACCTTGAGCAGTTAAACAGAGAACCGACTCGTGGCGATAACATATTAGACCTTCTGGTGACAAACAGACCCGAACTATTTGACACAGTTAACGCAGAACAGGGAATCAGCGATCATAAAGCGGTTACTGCATCGATGATTTCAGTCGTAAAATAGAAATATTAAAAAAGGTAGAAAGATTTTTCTGTTTAGCAAAAGTGACAAAAAGCAGATTTCAGAGTACCTGACGGCTCAACACATAAGTTTTGTCCCAAGTACAGATAGTGTTGAGGATCAGTGGACAAAGTTCAAAACCATCGTACAATATGCGTTAGATGAGTATGCGCCAAGCAAGATCGTAAGAGATGGAAAAGAGCCACCGTGGTACAACAACCGAGTTAGAAAACTGCTGTGGAAGCAAAGGGAACGTCACAGCAAACATAAACATAGCCAAAGCCTTGCAGACAAACAAAAATTACGCGAAGCGAAATGTAGTGTGAGGAGGGCTATGCGAGAGGCGTTCAATGAATTCGAAATTAAAGTTCTATGTACTGACTTGGCAGAAAATCCTAAGAAATTTTGGTATTACGTCAAAGCGGTAGGTGGATAAAAAGAAAATGTCCAGACACTCTGTGACCAAAATGGTACTGAAACAGATGATGACAGACTAAAGGCCGAAATACTAAATGTCTTTTTCCAAAGCTGTTTCACAGAGGAAGACTGCACTGTAGTTTCTTCTCTAGATTGTCGCACAGATGTCAAAATGGTAGATATCGAAATAGATGACAGAGGGATAGAGAAACAATTAAAATCGCTCAAAAGAGGAAAGGCCGCTGGACCTGATGGGATACCAGTTCGATTTTACACAGAGTACTCGAAGGAACTTGCCCCCCTTCTTGCAGCGGTGTACCGTAGGTCTCTAGAAGAGCGTAGCGTTCCAAAGGATTGGAAAAGGGCACAGGTCATCCCCGTTTTCAAGAAGGGACGTCGAACAGATGTGCAGAATTATAGACCAATATCTCTAACGTCGATCAGCTGTAGAATTTTGGAACACGTATTATGTTCGAGTATAATGACTTTTCTGGAGACTAGAAATCTACTCTGTAGGAATCAGCATGGATTTCGAAAAAGACGTTCGTGTGAAACCCAGCTCGCGCTATTCGTCCACGAGACTCAGAGGGCCATAGACACGGGTTCACAGGTAGATGCCGTGTTTCTTGACTTCCGCAAGACGTTCGATACAGTTCCCCACAGTCGTTTAATGAACAAAGTAAGAGCATATGGACTATCAGACGAAGTGTGTGATTGGATTGAAGAGTTCCTAGATAACAGAACGCAGCATGTCATTCTCAATGGAGAGAAGTCTTGCGAAGTAAGAGTGCTTTCAGGTGTACCGCACGGGAGTGTCGTAGGACCGTTGCTATTCACAATATACATAAATGACCTTGTGGATGACATCGGAAGTTCACTGAGGCTTTTTGCAGATGATGCTGTGGTGTATCGAGAGGTTGTAAGAATGGAAAATTGTACTGAAATGCAAGAGGATCTGCAGCGAATTGACGCATGGTTCAGGGAATGGCAATTCAATCTCAATGTTGAAAAGTGTAATGTTCTGCGAATACATAGAAAGATAGATACCTTATCATTTAGCTACAAAATAGCAGGTCAGCAACTGGAAGCAGTTAATTCCATAAATTATCTGGGAGTACGCATTAGGAGTGATTTAAAATGGAATGATCATATAAAGTTGATCTTCGGTAAAGTAGATGCCAGACTGAGATTCATTGGAATAATGCTAAGGAAATGTAATCCGAAAACAAAGGAAGTGGGTTACAGTACGCTTGTTCGCCCACTGCTTGAATACTGCTCAGCAGTGTGGGATCCGTACCAGATAGGGTTGATAGAAGAGATAGAGAGGATCGAACGGAGAGCAGCGCGCTTCGTTACAGGATCATTTAGTAATCGCGAAAGCGTTATGGAGATGATAGATAAACTCCAGTGGAAGACTCTGCAGGAGAGACGCTCAGTAGCTCGGTACGGGCTTTTGTTAAAGTTTCGAGAACATACCTTCACCGAAGAGTCAAGCAGTATATTCCTCCCTCCTACGTATATCTCGCGAAGAGACCATGAGGATAAAATCAGAGAGATTAGAGCCCACACGGAAGCATACCGACAATCCTTCTTTCCACGAACAATACTAGACTGGAATAGAAGGGAGAACCGATAGAGGTGCTCAGGGTACCCTCCGCCACACACCGTCAGGTAGCTTGCGGAGTATGGATGTAGATGTAGATGTCCATGAACAGAAACAAATTCTTTTTCTTGCTCGTAAAAACTCACGCGTCCTCCGTAGCAGTTCCAAATTCCAATTAAATGGCACTCCACGGCGCAACGGATTGTCACCTTGTGAACGACATCGTTTTGGTGACATTGTTTAACAAACAAAAACTGTAGTCGAGGCGGTAACACAACACAACAGCAGGCGTTCGCGCACTAACATACAATGTTTACACGTAAGCCGGCAACGTGGTAAGGTCGACGCCGGAACCGGCTTTTGTTCGGTGCTGTTATTGGTTGAGTAGGCGCGGCGCCTCCCGTTCCTCATTTGTTTGTTAGTTAAACTACCAACTCCACGGCGTTTGGGGAGTGACCTTGAAGTGACGTTTCAGCGGCCCGGGTATAGTTAGTTTATAATGTTAAAGAAGTCCAGTAATTATTGTTATTATAACACAAATCGTTCTTTGTATTGACACCTAACATAAACTTGGTCTCATGTAGCCAAGCTTTTCCACTTTCCAATAGCGACCTCTGTTCCTGTTGATACAGTTTCATAAAAATAACAGGTATTTAATGAATACTTTAACTCATTAAATCTAAAACTTATGTTTTTTCATGATGTTATTATTCTCTTGTTGTCATGAGTGTGATGCGGCCTGTAGCGTTACTTCGGGGGAATTTCCTCTCACGTCAAGTGCTAATACAACTTCAGAACAATATCTCTGTGTAAACTATTATTTTGGAATCACCGTGTAATTATTACGAGACCAAATACGGACGCCGTAATATCATTCCCACTGAAGCAGAGCAAGCAATACAACAATGCTATAGCAATCATCTCTTTATGTAAAAATTATCTGTAATAATAGTTTTATAATTGTCTTTCTTCCCTTTCTGGACGCCGACTCGAACAGATGTAAGTGCATTGTACTGCGTGAATTGTATAACATCGAAACACCCGTATAACATCAAAACACTTTTATTTGAGTAAAGGGGCAAGTATCGTTCCATTTTATATCAGATGAATTACGAAAGAACATTTTGGCCGTTTTAAGTGAGTTCAAGACGATAGTTTTGGTGACGCAGCTATCAGGCGCCATTAGCGCTGTATCGTTAAGTGCTAAATTAATTAAAGTGAACTTCCATTTTCAAGTCCGATAATCTGCTGGGAAGTATTTCTGTATGTGTGTGACAATATTAACTAACTTACGCGGTAAAACGTCATCAGACTAACCGTCGACCAATTCGGACTGTGCTCTTTCTACGGTGCTGAAAACTCTAACAAAAGGATATAACTCACCGGAAAACGTAAGAAAGAAATGGTTAAACGAATGTTTCAGGTAACACAAATTCTGTTCCATAACAGATCGAATTGCTTCGTCTCGTTGAATGTTTTAAAATTTGTAATTACATCAATAGCTAGTTAGAGCACGAAACAAAATCTTTAGACCTTGTTTCGTGAAACTGTTACTTCTGATACTGCCACAATTTAAAACATCCACACTGGTACTCACCATGGCAGCGTTACACTGGTGATTCAGTGAGTGCATGTCACCATTTGATGTACACTTTTATAAATTAAATTTTGTCATTACATTGTTTTTTGTGCTTGTTTCATGTACCATCAAAACTGACAAGTAATGAGAAAATTTATGAACGACCGAAGAAACATCTACATCTTCATCTACATACATACTCCGCAATCCACCATACGGTGCGTGGCGGAGGGTACCTCGTACCACAACTAGCATCTTCTCTCCCTGTTCCACTCCCAAACAGAACGAGGGAAAAATGACTGCCTATATGCCTCTGTACAAGACCTAATCTCTCTTATCTTATTTTTGTGGTCTTTCCGCGAAATGTAAGTTGGCGGCAGTAAAATTGTACTGCAGTCAGCCTCAAACGCTGGTTCTCTAAGTTTCCTTAGTAGCGATTCACGAAAAGAACGCCTCCTTTCCTCTAAAGACTCCCACCCGAGTTCCTGAAGCATTTCCGTAACACTCGCGTGATGATCAAACCTATCAGTAACAAATCTAGCAGCCCGCCTCTGAATTGCTTCTATGACCACCCTCAATCCGACCTGATAGGGATCCCAAACGCTCGAGCAGTACTCAAGAACAGGTGGTATTAGTGTTTTATAAGCGGTCTCCTTTACAGATGAACCATATCTTCCCAAAATTCTACCAATGAACCGAAGACGACTATCCGCATTCCCCACAATCGCCATTACATGCTTGTCCCACTTCATATCGCTCTGCAATGTTACGTCCAAATATTTAATCGACGTGACTGTGTCAAGCGCTACATTACTAATGGAGTATTCAAACATAACAGGATTCTTTTTCCTATTCATCTGCATTAATTTACATTTATCTATATTTAGAGTTAGTCGCCATTCTTTACACCAATCACAAATCCTGTCCAAGTCATCTTGTATCCTCCTACAGTCACTCAACGACGACACCTTCCCGTACGCCACAGCATCATCAGCAAACAGCCGCACATTGCTATCCACCCTATCCAAAAGGTCATTTATGTAGATAGAAAACAACAGCGAACCTACCACACTTCCCTGGGGCACTCCAGATGATACCCTCACCTCCGATGAATACTTACCATCGAGGACAACGTATTGGGTTCTATTACTTAAGAAGTCTTCGAGCCACTCACATACTTGGGAATCAATCCCATATGCTCGTACCTTAGTTAGGAGTCTGCAGTGGAGCACCCAGTCAAACGCTTTCCGGAAGTCAAGGAATATGGCATCCGTCTGATACCCTTCATCCATGGTTCGCAAGATATCATGTGAAAAAAGTGCGAGTTGCATTTCGCAGGAGCGATGCTTTCTAAAGCCGTGCTGATGCATGGACAGCAACTTCTCTGTCTCAAGGAAATTCATTATATTCGAACTGAGAATATGTTCGAGAATCCTGCAACAAACCGATGTTAAGGATATTGGTCTGTAATTTTGAGGATCCGGCCTTCTACCCTTCTTATATACAGGCGTCACCTGCCCTTTTTTCCAGTCTCTCGGGACTTTACGTTGGCAAGAGATTCGCGATAAATGCAAGCTACGTAGAGTACTCTCTGTAAAACCGAAATGGAATCCCATCAGGACCTGGCGATTTATTTATTTTCAACCCATTCAGCTGCTTCACAACCCCAGGGATGTCTATCACTATGTCCCCCATACGGGAATCTGTACGAGACTCAAACGGCGGTATGTTTGTACGATCCTCCTGTGTGAAAGATTTCTCAAATGCTAAATTTAAAATTTCAGCTTTCGTTTTGCTGTCTTCCGTTGCCAGGCCAGACGGATCAGTGAGTGACTGGATGGAAGCCTTCGATCCGCTTACCGATTTTGCGTAAGACCAGAATTCCCTCGGGTTTTCAGCATGATCTTTTGCTAAGGTATGACGGTGGTAGTGGTTGTATGCTTGGCGCATCGCTCTTTTTACAGCAGCGCGAATCTCTACTAACTTTTGCCTGTCCTCATTCTCCCGATCTTTCTTGTACCGCGAGTGCGACTGCCTTTGCTTCCTGAGCATTCTCCGAATTGCACTGTTAAACCACGGTGGGTCTTTTCCGTCCGTAACCCACTTTTTCGGCACATAAGTATGTGCGTGATTTACAATGTGTTTAGAATTTTCACATGTAATTATAAAGAAGAGAAATCTTTCAGCACAAACACATTTTTCAAAAATTGTAAATAACAATTAAATTATGACATAATGCAAAAAGGAAGAGTAACATTGTTTATTCTCCTATGCCTCCTCATAGAGTAGATTCTGCTGAAGAGGTGTAGTCTTTCAGTGCCCAGTTTTGTTTAGTAACTGAGTATTTTAAATTTTTTTTAACAATAATAAAAATTTGGCTTGTGCAAGATCGCTAACTTCGCTTCACGCTTTCCAGAAATTAATGTCGTCTTTCCAGAACGTTCATGCTCAGCGGTATTGTTATTTGTGTGCTGATATTAAATTAAGATACGTGTGACTTCAGCCTCGTTTTTTGTTGAGGGAAATTCACAAAAATGGGAGCTGAAACATGAGACGAGGTAGAATCGAAAGCCGGTAATAGCAAATTCACTGATGCCGCCGTTGAGAAGACTGCAGCCTCAGCTCGCGAAACTGAATCAGTCGCTGAGGTCGAGGAAATCCAGCCGAGTTCCAGTTAATGCAGTGCATATCGTAGTTTGAGAGAAACGAGAAAAAACAACTTTTGGCCGATTATCCTTATGAAAGAAACTAAATGTTAACCATGCAAAACGAGGTGTCGTCCAAACTGATAAGTTTGTTGGCGCAGTAGGATGCCCCGACTACTGAAACCACAGAACTAAAAACTACACACCAGGGCGTTCCTGATGTGATAAACCAATTCACTGACGAACAAGCCCTGTAGCAAGAACCTGTTCGTAAACTGAACGAAAAGGCTCATCATTTTACATCAGAACAGGAAGCTAAAGTCAGTGAACAATCTGATGCAAAAAGAGGAAGTTTCTGTAAAGAGTTTTCGCAGTGGATTTCTAGCACAGACATAAAAATAAATGAAAAGTTAAATTCAGAACTAAGAGGTGTTATGCAACAATATGCCAGTGAGGTGTTGTCTCAAAAAGGCACTTCACAAGAAGTACGAAAGACAGAATTGAACAAAATTAAGACTGAGTAAATATTTACTATAGTAGCAAGGAAGTGATATGTCACAGATTAGTAGTGCACGACCAGAGTTTTCCAATATTAAGGAAACAGTATTTGATACACCACCGTCTGCCCATACAATCAGTAGTGAAAATATTAGTGCTACAGCACCTGGTAAAATACATAGAAATGATGAAAATGATACAAGTCTGCAGGTCTGCCAGCCAAGGATATATCCTACGGGGTGGGGGCACCACCTTCTTTACAATAAGTTTAATTAAGTGATTGCTTGTTCAATATGGAACTATTTCAAGTGCTTACTAGCAGTGTGATTAATAGTAATAGTAGTAACAACGGTTGCACAGCTCAATCTTCTCTGCCGCGAATGCGATTTTATGGTCGCAGCATATCAAAAGACTATCGCATCAATCCTATGATGCAGCAGACAATGCCTCCACCAGACAGTGCTCAGCATGCCGACCACAGCCCACCAAATTTTGTTAACACAAGGAGGGATGGTACAGGTACCAAACCGGTTACCATCGTTAGAGTAGGACAATAGCAAGGCTATGACAGTGACAATCAATGTTATTCACGCCATGGAAAGTACAACAAGCTGAAAGTAAGCAAAAAACAGTTGCAAAAAGGACAAGTACAAAACAGTGCGATTGAGGCAAACTATCGATCAGAAAGTACCTCTGCAAATGTTTTTGAGGTGGTGGAAGAGTCGCACCCCACAACAATAAATACATACCAAATCATGGGGTAAAGTGGAGACAAAGTATGCAGCTCAGTAAATTTATTATGATACCACAATGACATTGATGCTAAAGATGAATTAACTACTACAAATGCCATGATCATAGTAAAGAAATTGTTAGGCATGTTATCATAGGGAATGTACCAACTATAACTGTTCTGGACATGGGTGCTATGGAGAATGTATTGTTGGCCAGTTTATTTAGTAAGATTTGGAAGATCACTAGTTTACTGACTTTCCTAGTACAGAATTCTAAGATTATTGGAGCTACTGGTATCAAATCACGAAACACCAAAATGCAGAAACAGGTGGAAGTTATAATAGGAATGGAGGAATCTTATGCCCATTTCCAATCGTAAGTGGGTTGACTGTAGAATACATTTTCAGCATAGAGTTCTTAATGAAGAAGGATGCACTGATCGACTTCTCCTCAGGCAAACGCTTTCTGAACACTGATGGCAAAAATATTGTACTTGACTTTATAATAACAGAGCCTGAGCATGGAAAATGCTGCCAAGGCTTAAGAGTGAAGTTGATTAAGACGGAAGCTGCATACACTGATACTACACCTCCCCACTGAAGCCTGATTCAGAATAATGAAAATCAGATAAAGGATAAGATTATAGAGGCTACAACCATTGTTACCTTACAACAGGCAGAATTAAAGAAATTGCTTTTAAAATATGTATAGGTTTATTTGGTCAAAAACTAGATGTTATTAGTATGTATGAATATCACATTGAAGTTCAGCCCCATGAAATATACTGTCAGAACACCTACATACTCCATCCCATGGATACATAGAGCGGCACTTATAAGAAATTATGGCAAACACAAAGAAACTCACCTGAAATCTTCACTTCTACACAAAAGGAATTGTAAGTGGCAACAGTTCTACATAGTTCCTCAGAAAACAGACAGGATTTCATATGAAAGAAACTTCTTGGTAGTTTATCCTAAAACCAACAAAATTAAGGGATTGTGTGCCCACCAATATCTTAAAAGTATCTACATGGATAATTGGTGTTATTAACATATTAAATCAAGTTCTTGTGTACACATGAACTATTGAATATCATTTATCAACTCACCTAATAAGTGATTTTTGTAGAAATGTTTGGAGATATATGCAGCCATGGTATCTATACAGATTGAAACAAAGCTATGTGAGTCATACTATTGGTGCTTAAGCATTTATTGCAGAGAAAAAAATTTGACTATTAACTAAACTAGTGGTATATGTCAAATAAACTGATTACTAGGCCTTACACTGCCTGTTCCACTGAAACACTAGCTGAAATGTATTTGTAAATAGTGGTTATTAGATATGTGAGTGCAAAAGACATTTTATTCTTAGTAAATGTACAAAATGGACAGCACCTTCTGATAAACAGAAGCTATATGTTGTGATGCTACCCTCCTTGAGATTAGTATGCTAGTGTCTGTAAATAAAAGCAAGAACACACACACACGCAAATATACATATATATATATATATATATATATATATATATATATATATATTATGTATTCATTGTGCAAATGGTATATTATGTTGTATTAAATATTTAGCTGAAAGTAATATTTATTATGTTTTTTCCAGTGCTTGGGTACAAATGAAATGAAAGATTAACAGCATTCAAAGCATGAATAATTGCGTTTGTCCTGGAACCTCACAAGTACTAAGTAAGCACTCTGCTGACATTTGTGCGTGTTTCTTTTGTTATTTCTCTGTATTTTACTGATTTTCGCGTGTAATTTTGGATTAACACAAAGAGGTTGATTTTCTCCTATGAATAGACGATGTTGTTCTGACCTATTGCTGGTTCATGGAGCATGTTAAGATGTTACGAAATTTGTCGAAAACTATAAAAAGAAAAAAGATTTTGTTGACTGCAGACTTATTTCTATAATGGTGCGTAGATATAATTCCTACTGGATTAATACAATTTGTTCTGTAAACATTTAACCAATATTTTGCTTTACTAAAATTATGGACATGTGTGGATTTGATACAATGCATGTACTGTAAATAATGTTTACTGATAAACTGTGATAAAGAGAACGCAGCTTCTAAAAAACTGTTGTGTTAATGAGTATGTGGTGAAGGTATGGAAAACTGATGAACACTTATGGTGAAAAGTTGAGGCACAGTCAAACTAGCCCTGCATCATGATATGTTGGAATGGACAGCAAAAACTAAAACGCTAATGCAATATCTATGATGCTGCACTTACCAGAGCTGGACTCAGCAGTCTTCTATCCACTTCTGGGGTAAAACAAGATGATGAAGTTTCGTTCGCGTGGCATGATTTTACGTATACATGCAAGAGAACTCACATGCTTGATGCACAACTGGCACCGAGACGCACTGGTCTGACTAACCGTTTCGTGTGCCATGGGCCCAACCTCAGTGTCACTGTGAAATGCTCTGCATGTGGTCATTATTGATTTGAACTGATTTGAACTGTATATTTCAGAATCACTGACACAGTGTACGTTGTGCACATTAAATACAGAATTCATTTTGACTCTATGCACTTTAAATCAGGATACTGAGTGATGCTCTGTACATGAAATACAAAGAAAGATCCCCCATAGGGGCATGGATCCATTTAATGTATTTCATTTATTCTTAATCATTTCTGTGTTACTCGGACGGTAACAAAGTATTTTCTTTGAGTATAATCCATGCAAGTCATAGGTGTAATTCTATTCTAAAACTGTTGCGTGTAAAACGATAATGAAGGTTTATCTGATGGCATCATGACGTATGCAAATTGTGGTGACATGACTCAGCCTCTGTCCGATTACTGACTACAGTGTTGGTTCTCCAAAATAACTGACAACGCCGCCTACAGCATGTCAATGGGTCCATTGTACCTTGTCATCACCAGCAAAACCATTCACTACCTCCACCATCAGCATCTCCTGATTCTGGCACGATTATGAAACACAAGCTGCGATATCACTGTGCTTGTATATTATATGTTGTTCATATGATGCTGTCTGTGAGAAACTATGGAAAACGAAAGTAATAATGAGGACATTAACTAAAGGCTTATGTATATACATATTGTTAATCACATCAACTTAAAGTTTTGAGGAATTTGAGCTGTATAAACAGAAACTGTAAAACTCATAGTAAGCGTTAATTTTGCTGAGCGCTACATTACGATAAATTATCAGGAGCCGTTAGAATTAGTATCTGCAATCTATTCTGTACCATTCTCATTGTTTAACACTCGATAAGATTTTTGATTCTGTAAAGTGTTAACATTTGACGGCCCCGATGCAGTTTTCTTAGGTTTCCAAATGGGGTGGTAAATATTTACTTAAATAGTCCTGAGAGCAGCTATAATTCCAGATTTTAATACTATTCATGACATCTGATACTCTGCAATCATCATATCACTGTGCTTGTATATTATATGTTGTTCATATGATGCTGTCTGTGAGAAACTATGGAAAACGAAAGTAATAATGAGGACATTAACTAAAGGCTTATGTATATACATATTGTTAATCACATCAACTTAAAGTTTTGAGGAATTTGAACTGTATATACAGAAACTGTAAAACTCATAGTAAGCGTTAATTTTGCTGAGCGCTACATTACGATAAATTATCAGGAGCCATTAGAATTAGTATCTGTAATCTATTCTGTACCATTCTCATTGTTTAACAATCGATAAGATTTTTGATTCTGTAAAGTGTTAACATTTGACGGCCCTGACGCAGTTTTCTTAGGTTTCCAAATGGGGTGGCAAATATTTACTTAAATAGTCCTGAGAGCAGCTATAATTCCAGATTTTAATACTATTCATGACATCTGATCCTCTCTTTAATCGCTTAAGCAATCTATTATGATCATACAGCATATCTGGATGTCATTACAAAGAAATCTATTCTTTCATATTAACTGTCTGAAACTATTTGGATAAAAACTATTATTACCAACAACTAAATACTTGTTTACCCAAACAACTTCATATTCCACTAACTATAGCTACATAACAACTCTCATTATGTCAACGATATGCGACCAAGTGAAACATGATTGAGTGGCGCTTTCAAAATCTTTGAGACACATTGTCCCCGCCACCGAAGGGGGCATTATAAGAAATCATTATGACTCAGTGTCAAAGACTTAATTGTACTGTAGGAAGTTTACCACTTGTGCATACTCAGCTATCTATGGAACTTCTGTTCTTGTATTGTTTCAAAATGCAAAAACTGATATAGGACTCACTCTTGTTTTGCTTCATTTTACTGTTTCCAGATGAGAAAGTTCTGTATCATTTGTTATGGTAATTACTAATGCAATAATAACTAAATTTATTCCAAGTAGTTTAACCAGCAACATGCTTCACAAATCGTAAAACTTTTAGGTATGTTGTTAATTGGTTTCAAGTGATTTATTTCGCAACACAAAGATTGCGCGCTATAAGCGCGCTATCGTATCCAAATTTCAGCACGCATTATTGGAGCCTCCAGTTTATTGTGTTAACAAACTCCATTCATTATTACTATTATCATGAAAATCATTCTTTGCATTGAGACCTAATGGAAGACTCGGTCCTGTGTTAGCAAGCTTTTCCACTTTTCACCATCGACTTCCGTAGCTGATGATTCAGTTTCATAAAGAAAGCAGGTATTTAAACAGTTCAAAATACTAGACGAAGCAGGAGAATTTTACAACAGCTCACCAATGCTAAAGCTTACGTTTTTCATTATTTTATTATTCTCCTGTTGTCGTCAGTGTGATGTGACCTTGTTTCGTGAAAATTTTACTTCTGATTCAAAAAAACTTAAAAAATCCAGACGGTAGAAACGGAGGCACTATTCCAATGCAAAACCACAATTAAGCACGTAAACAACATGTCACATGATAGATGCGTGCAAGTGGTCCTCCGCAATTGAGTAAAGAGACAGAAGAAACCTAATAAGTGTTCGCCAGGATTCAGTTTTGGCCCCATTTTGGTTCAACTCACATAATGTAAATGGAGAATGACGAAGTTAATTTACGCGGATGGTTTGGCTTTGGCAACTCAGTAGTGAAGCTGGTGAAGGGATACACTCTGTGGATCTGAGTACAGTGCATGGCAGTGTGGAGGTTAAAATCAAATGCAACTAAGACTGGATTCAGCTGCTTCGATCTTAACAACAGAATGACCAATACGAGACTACCTGACACCTTTAATGGTGAAGTCCTCCACCACTTTTTCCAAAATACCTAGATGTGACTATTGGTAGTACCTTGTCGTAGAAGGGACACATTGAAACCATCGCAGCAAATCACAATTACATCATACAAAACCTGAGTAGGACCTCATCGAGTGCAATAGCTACAATACTACGGTGTTCATCCTTTGAAGTCGTCTACACTGCTGCCGAATACTGTGCTCCAGCAGTTCTCAAATGATAAAAATCGATGCGCAGCTAAATCCAGCAATGAGAACAAAACAAGTTGTATTAGATCTACTCTTCTTCACTGGCTCCCACCTCTGAAGTACATCGTGGCACCAGATCTTCGGAAACAGAGTACCCTCCTTAAGTAACACTAAAAATTTATTAAAATTTCTGAGTTTCCAATGCACTCTAATGTGCCTGCACTGAGAATGAACCGATTAAAATGCAGGCAGCCACTAGCCATATTGGCAGAATCGCTGCAAGAATTGGATGTTGGCAGGTGCAGGAAGTGGTCGGAAACGTGGAATAATGTTGCCCATAAGGAATGATAGACCATTATAAGACCCCTGCAGAAAGCCTCCGCCGATGAGAGAAGGTTTCATTTTCTTAATGTGGTTGTGTAAATGTACGTCAGACCATCAGATACACTGCAGGCAACTGTAAGAGACGAGATTACCCTGGAAATCTAGAAAAGTTCCGTAAAGTGACAGAGGTAGGGCATGACTGGATTGAAGGTTTAGATATTAACTGTAGATTTGGTTGTTTAGCTGCATTTAATTTATGAAATAATGCAATTCATGTACGTTATTTGTAGTTCAGTTCATACTTCCGCATACTAAGTAAAGATATAAATATAACTTTTGTCCAAATCTTTGAGAAGGAAATTAATACGTTTCTTAAAGCAGGAGTTTAAAAATGGCTCCTGATGGTAGCTTGTAACTATGTCTACAAGCTTTTTGACAGGCATCGACCATGTGAGTAGAGTACCAACTGTAATAACACACTTCGGAAGAAGGCAACAAACAAAGAGACGAAAACCCAAAGAAAACAAGGAACATAGCACATTAAGATGAACCCCAAACACTTCGTGACAATATAGGTGATAAACTACATTAAATAAATGGAACACTAGACGTGATTTTTATTCATGAGTATAATTACAATGGTAACACATTGAACATTAGGTACAACGGTGATATCCATAAAATAAATAATTAGGTCCTCGAGAGGGATGTGGTTTCGACTGAGATCGTAGTATGTAATTTCGTCGGTCAGCTTCCTGTTTCCGGAAAAACAGCGTCATACTAGGACGCGTCAGCGCTCTCGTCATATCGCTCTCACACACGCAGGTACATATGAAGGATGAAGAGTTGGCCGGCCGCCTCGGGCGCACGGATTGATCTCTCTGCTGCAGGTCCCGCGACGTGACGTCACCGCCTCACTGCCGGGGCACCGGCCGCACTCTGATGGGCTTCGACGGAACCGAGACGAGCCTCATCACCATCTCTGGCTCCTCCTCGTCGGCCAGCTCCAGCCGGAACCTCTTCGTAATCTGAAAGGCAGGCAGGACCACTGTCAGATCCGTGGGGGGCGTGGGTCACCTTATTACTTGTGCTGCTAACCTGTGCCATATGATTATAAACAGATCGCCTGTCCAATAACTCTTGCATCTGAAACTTCCTGATAGATTAAACTTGTTTGCAGGACGGAGACACGAACTCGGGACCTTTGCCTTTCGCGGCCAAGTGCTCTACCAACTGAGCTACCAAAGCGCGACCCACGACCGGTCCTCACAGTTGTAATTCCAGCTGTACCTCGTCTCCTGCCTCCAAACCTTCACAGGAGCTCTCCTGCAGCCCTTGCAGAACTAGCACTCCTGGAAGAAAGGCAAATGTCCAGAGTTCTAGTCTCGGTCCTGTACACAGTTTTATTCTACCAGGAAGTTTCGTATCATCGCACACACTGCTGCACAGTGAAAATTTCATTCTGTTCAACTTTACATCTAATGGCTGTGTTGGCGAAAAGAGCAGTAACCGCATATAAATTCTGAGCCGTCGTCTTGCTTCCTAGACACACCAAGTGGTTGGTGAATTTTTGGTTGGTTCGTTGGTTGGTTGGTTGGTTGTTTTTGGGGAAGGAGACCAGATAGCGATGTCATCGGTCTCATCGGATTAGGGAAGGACGGGGAAGTCGGCCGTGCCCTTTGAAAACAACCATCCCGGCATTTGCCTGGAGCGATTTAGGGAAATCACGAAAAACATAAATCAGGATGGCCGGACGCGGGATTGAACCGTCGTCCTCCCGAATGCGAGTCCAGTGTCTAACCACTGCGCCACCTCGCCCGGTGGAACCTTGTTTAAATGAACGAGGCTAAATGATAACTGAAGGAAACAGAATGAATGAACCAAAATAAAGGGAAAGGCAATGTGGTATGGGAAGACTTTCATGATACCTTGGTGTTGTAACAGAACATATTAAAGGCTTTACTTTACCGAAGTATGCGATACCCTCCAAATTCAACCAGTTTCACGAGTATTTATGATTATAGAAAAGTTATTGTGTATGTTAACAATGATTGCACAACATGTCTCCATAAACAGTCAACCCATTAAATCATACTGAATAACTGACCCACACAAAAGTTAATATCACTTGATCACTGATACAGCAAATGTCATCATGTAAAAACACTAAGTTTATCTTAAATAATTAATATGAAGTACGAAAAATAGTGGCCAACTTAGGTATTTTGGATCTCCTTAAATAAAAATCACCCAGTGAAACCTATTTGTTCACTAGGAGCGTTTTCACTCAGTATTCACGTAATCAATCCTATTTTAGACGAAAACCAATTAATAATTCATGTTACTTACTTATTTATGCAAATTAGAGAAGTCAATTGACAAACTTCTAAAAAATGGCCTTTTTGTAACAGAGAATTATTCTGTCAACAAATCTGTCATTTTCATAACATGTTAAATTATGTCACTCGATGCAAATTAATAACTTATCTGCACAAATTATGATAACAGATGTACATGTGACTTATAAACTATATCTCTTTTTAGTAGTTCTTTGACAATGTTATAAATACAAGCAGCAAGGAGGGTCGAGGAGGTAGTCGGAATGTCACTTTGGTAAAGTGTGTTTGTGTGTTATTGTTTGAGGTAGATAAACAATGCAAAGATCATGTAATGGAAGTACTACTTTGTGTCGTGTCATGGTCTTTGGTGGACAGTGGAATTAAGATGGCCACCAGAGTAATAAATATTTGAAGGTTACATATTTGTTGGTTTCGCTCGTTCTTTATCATCAAAAGCACATAAAAAACACGGGACCTCATGTTTTTAACCCTAGACAACCAGATTTAGAGCCAGCATCAGCATCGAGACACAGCAGCGATCCAGCAAGCAGCAGCGATTACTACAACGCATTTTAATGCCGCCAACCAGACATCAAGTGCTAACAAGCTCCGTAAATGGGAGTGAAATAGTGCGATTACAGCAATTAGCAATATCAACGACTAGGCGACCATTACAAAAGTGGGGGCTCGTCCGGCATCTTTAAGTGCATCGATGATAATAGTGCAGCGATAAATTTCGTAAGTGCTTAGCACTTCAAAAAAAAAAAAAAAAGTTTGTTTGTGCAGTGTGGCAACAGTGAAGATATGTCAAAGTGAAAAACAAAAAAACGTGTGTATGTGCGATTACGAATAACTATCATCACACCGCTCGGAAGATTAACGTCTGGATTGTCAATGGAATTCATCAATCAAGATAAAACCGTATAGATGTGAAGAAAGCTAACAAGAACACCGATCACGACATTATAGCATAGCTACATAAAGCAAGGTATTTTGTTGTTGTCGTTAAAAAAAAGAAAAAATTATAGTTAACATGTCTCTACCTGAGAGTGATGAGATCGTAGGAAATGTAAAAATTGAACCAGGGGATGGTGAACAATTAAACTTAACAGAGTGGCTAGCAGAGTTTGCAACTCAAATAAGCTCGCAACTTAAACAATCGAGTGAACAAGTAAGTTTGAAACTTAAAGAAAACACAGATAGACTGGATAAGTTAAGTTTGAATTTTGATCTATTAACTACTCATCTCAATGAGAAGTGTGAGGAAATTAAAACTACCCTCAGTAAGGACACTAGCGAACAGCTGATACACTTCAGAAAAGAATTTCAAATTAAAGTTGAAAGTTTAAATGAAAATATACAAGCTAAACAGACAGCATTGCTGTCACCTACAACAGAGTAGATACTGAAGTTGAAAGATTAGATTAGAGAATAGACAAAACATCAGAAAACCTTAAACAAGAATACAACCTATATACCACTAATGTAGATACAAAAGTAGAAAAGATACACACTAAATATACACAATTGGAGGACGCATTGATGTCCAAACAAACGATTTACAATCATAATACAATGTATGGGCACATCCAAGTGAAATACTTTCCTGGTGAAAATCTGCACCCTATTGACTTTATTCACCAATGTAAGGATATGTTTGTTGTAGGAATGTCAGATAACATAAAAATTAAGTTAGTAAAACGGTTTCTAGAAGGGGAGGCCCTATCCTGGGCAAATGAGAATAATGATTCTTGGAATACTTTTGAAGAGTTTGAAGCTAAATTTATTTGTAAATTTTGGTCACAATCCATACAAGCCAGATTAAAGTCAGAATTTCTAAATGGACCAGTGTATAGAGGGAAAATAGGGGGAATGCAAAAATTTTGCAGAAACCTATTGAAAAAACTTGCTCATTTGAATAACTCATTTGATGTTATGACACAAATTGATGTTTTAAAAAGAAGGTTACCAGAGAGACTGCAGTGGGAATTGGTCCATGGACCAGACAATTCAAACGAAGAGTTCCTGAAATTTGTAGATAGATTAGATAGGGCCTTGGACAGAGAAAATAACCAAAGATTTGGCTCTGACAACAACCAGTATGGGGGGTGGAACAGGAATGTAAATAGAGATTATTATGGGAGGAGAGACTTTGAAAATTCTGGAAATAATGCTCCAAATAGGGGAGATAGGAGATATGAAAATGATTTCAGAAACAATACACAGGAGGGAGGATGGAGGAGAGATAACAGGAATGATAGAAATAGGTATTGGGGAAGAGAACAAGATAGAAGGGGGTTTGTTGAAACTAGTGAACAAAACGACAACTACAAATGGACAGATCGAGGGAACCAGCCGGGAAACGGTGGACAGTCCCACTAGATGTCCGTAGTTTTGGGGCTAGACAATATTATGATAGGACAACATATAACCGAAACTGGAAAAGGAGAGGATACAATGTAAAGAGTAAATACCATGAAAATACTGATGTTGTTAGAATGAATAAATTAGAATTTAATAAAAGGTTTTGGGATACTATGAGTAAAAGTGATACAGTTAATAAAAACAGTGTTCAAGCACAGGTAGTTAGTGAAAGTGCAGAAGTTGAAGGTATTGCAGAGTTCCATAGTTGGGCTGAAAAAGATACTGGTGTTAATAACAAGTCAGACACACCACAAATAGAATCTATTTTGGGGGGTTTATTTGATAAGAAGGGGGATGCCGAAGTGTTTAATGGAGCCAAAGGCTCAATTGCTGAGATTCAGATACATAGGGGGGAAACTGAAGATGGGGTTGTTGTGGAGGAGGAGGAAGAAGTAATAGAGGGACATTTAAATAATGATCCTAAATCAAGTGATGTTATTGATGAGAGTGTGGAGGAAGAAATAAAAGTATTTGTAGAATTGAAAAGTGATTATGTAGTAAAGGTAAGTGATGTGACAAACATGGGTAATAATGAGGTTAATTTAAGTGAAATGCAGACTAGGGAATGTGTATCTGAGGACAAGCTATTGCCTGTTGGGAATTATGAAACACTAATCTATGAGAATGGTAATAATAATAAAGAAAATATAAAGGGATGGAATGTAAATGTGTGTTTTCAAGAAAAAGGGGAAAAGTTTTTAGAAGTTTTGTGGAATGACTATGGAAACTGTATAAACAAAGATGCCTTTTGGAAAGAATTAGCAAAGGTAAGTGCAACCTTGTATCCTACATGGTGGACAAGAATCCGTAGTGGACTTTATAAAAAATGGGGTGAAAACAGTACTTTGTTAAGTGACAACACAGTGTTAAAAGGAACAGATGAAAACAAAGGTTTATGTGTAAATGTCAATGCATTGCAAACAGAGAGGGATGTGTCTAAGTATAGGAAAGAGACATTAGACTTAGGAGCTAAAGAAATTGAAAATGATCTATTGTTTGAAAATGCTGAAACAGACAAAGATGTTGAGCTAGGTTGTCCATATGTTAAAGTAAACATTGACATTTGTCCATTTGAAATAAAAGAAAGCCCACATCCTAATGCGTATAGACTTATCTTTCCCAGATTAAGAAGGTTATTTGGATTAAGAAACATCACTGAATTGAAACCATATAAACATGATTAAGCACATTTCCCTGTTTGAATACAGTTACTTACCCATTTGCCATAAAGCATGTTATCAGCAAAGATTTTTACTGGGTGTGTCAAATAGCAACTACCACTCATCCTACAGACCCTGGAAAAGTTCCAGATCTCTGAGACAATGTTTTTATATTTTTATTGTCACTATTGAATATTACATTTGGAGACATCTTCTTCTTTACTTGCAAGGGGCAAGTTTAACCATGCACCCAAAGAGGTGACAAACATTTATTACTTTCTGTTTGTATTGTTGAATATGGGACATACTTGCACCAAATATAAAAGACAATGTAAAAATTGTTGTGCAAGACCCATCATTTTGTTACTATTGTTTTCTTAGGCATAAGATTCGTGTACAATTTTCTACAGCTAATCAGATGTTCACCAAGTTTGATGTTTGTGTTATGTTGTGACCAATTTAAGTGTCCAATTTTAGTATTAATATGTTCTTGTACTATCTTGACTGTGTCTCAATGGGAGACAAGTTTTTTAAATATTTTCTTTTTTTTAAATGCATATTATATTCATACATGTGACTTCTCTAGTGTTTGTGTTTATATATCATGTCCATACTTCTAATTATGTTCTTTTCATTCCTTTATGTGGCTCAAAAAGAGCAGACAGTTGCAATATTTTCCTATGGACATCTGACTTGTCCATCTATGTAATATATTTATGTTCCTTCTATTATCTTGATTATTCTGTGACTCAATGAGAGCTGACTTTGAAATAATTTACATATATTTTTTTATATATCTTAAGATCGCATGTGATATATTTGTGTCTGTTTTTGATCATTTTCCATGTGGCTCACTGGGAGCAAAGATTAAGTTTTTTTTACTTTCATATATTAATAAATATTTTTATTATGCTGTCATACTGAGAGCCATAACACAAAGTGCATTTGAAACAACATAACTAAACGGTGTAACGGTCATGGTATACATACACATTATGCATAGTAAAACAAAAAAAAAGAACATTATTAAAGTAGTACTTTTCCAAATTTTAAGCATTTGACACATTTGTCCTAGTCGGCTAATATCATTAACATTCTGTAAATGATATTACCCGAGGGGGGTATTGTAACAGAACATATTAAAGGCTTTACTTTACCGAAGTATGCGATACCCTCCAAATTCAACCAGTTTAACGAGTATTTATGATTATAGAAAAATTATTGTGTATGTTAACAATGATTGCACAACATGTCTCCATAAACAGTCAACCCATTAAATCATACTGAATAACTGACCCACACAAAAGTTAATATCACTTGATCACTGATACAGCAAATGTCATCATGTAAAAACACTAAGTTTATCTTAAATAATTAATATGAAGTACGAAAAATAGTGGCCAACTTAGGTATTTTGGATCTCCTTAAATAAAAATCACCCAGTGAAACCTATTTGTTCACTAGGAGCGTTTTCACTCAGTATTCACGTAATCAATCCTATTTTAGACGAAAACCAATTAATAATTCATGTTACTTACTTATTTATGCAAATTAGAGAAGTCAATTGGCAAACTTCTAAAAAATGGCCTTTTTGTAACAGAGAATTATTCTGTCAAGTCAACAAATCTGTCTGTCATTTTCATAACATGTTAAATTGTGTCACTCGATGCAAATTAATAACTTATCTGCACAAATTATGATAACAGATGTACATGTGACTTATAAACTATATCTCTTTTTAGTAGTTCTTTGACAATGTTATAAATACAAGCAGCAAGAAGGGTCGAGGAGGTAGTCGGAATGTCACTTTGGTAAAGTGTGTTTGTGTGTTATTGTTTGAGGTGGATAAACAATGCAAAGATCATGTAATGGAAGTACTACTTTGTGTCGTGTCATGGTCTTTGGTGGACAGTGGAATTAAGATGGCCACCAGAGTAATAAATATTTGAAGGTTACATATTTGTTGGTTTCGCTCGTTCTTTATCATCAAAGCACATAAAAAACACGGGACCTCATGTTTTTAACCCTAGACAACCAGATTTAGAGCCAGCATCAGCATCGAGACACAGCAGCGATCCAGCAAGCAGCAGCGATTACTACAACGCATTTTAATGGCGCCAACCAGACATCAAGTGCTAACAAGCTCCGTAAATGGGAATGAAATAGTGCGATTACAGCAATTAGCAATATCAACGACTAGGCGACCATTACAGTGTACTATGCAAAACAAAATTTCCACCATCGCTTCCCAGAAACATCTCCATCCTTTCTCAAGCAGACTGAAATACGTGATTCCTCACTATGGGGAACAAGATCACGGAAATCTGAATATGGGTGTTATTTTGTTACCTGAGTCCGAAACACCAGCCTTTTGCAGTGCTGTAGGATTGGGTGTAATGCCGTTATACACACAATTATCAGACTTTAAATATTTTAAGAAATAGAGCAGCCAGCCACTTTTTACATATTTTTATTTATGCCAATGCGGGCTTAGGGCTTTCAGCCATCATTAGTTCGCCTATTATATATTTGAATTCAATAAGTACGTCGTTAAACATCGACAGTAATTTGTATTCTGCAGCTGTCCTGTACAAAATAGCCATTCTTCGCAAGTCGTATAATGGTGTTGTCCCGATTTTTGTATCTCTCATCGTGAAACCAGCACATTTTCATCTGTACGTTGCATCAAAAAACAGCGCAGTATACGCCATACTGCAGGCTGACATCTTTGTTTACATCCGACAATTATGTCTGTGGTCAGTCACGTTTTACTTACAGATTCTGAAATTGCTATTTCTAGTTTAAGTTTGTGTTTGACTATACAACTGAAAGTGCTTATCATGATTATACTGACTGCTATGTATAGTTATTTAATAAGGGCTGCAGTGAATGGTTAATTAAACCATGCTGAATATTAAACAATACAGCGCCTTTTTTATGAGAGAACTAATATTACACATTTACAGTTGTAGTGACATTTGCAAGAATGCCATACCAACTGTGATTTAAATATGTAGTATTAATTCTTTAAGACAACGTGTTCTATATTGTTTTTATTTTTATGGTACTCCATATAGTGCAACTAAACAGTCACTATCACACTTATTTAATAACTATACAGAGAATGCAATATACTCATGCTAAATAATTTCAGGATTTTTAGTCATAGAGAAGCTAAAATTAGAAACAGTACTTTGAGAACCTGTAAGCAAAAGTATAGCTTTCATCATCGATATAATTTTCAGATGTAAGTAAAGATGTCAGACGGTAACATGACGGATACCGCGCTATTTTTGTGCGAGATACATCCGGAAAAATATTTGAGCCACATCTGGAAACACGAAAATCGGAATAAGAACAAGCAGAGTAGAAGTATAACTAACGAGCAGTATAAGGCAGATATATAGCTCGCAAAGTGTAGGAGCTAAACATAACTCTTCTTTTGCGTGGGATAGCTGCACCATCCAATTAGCTGTTCATGTTCTAACAATGTACTTACTGAAGACTCAAACATGTAATACGGTAGATGAAGATGGATGAAGACCGAAACGCGTATTGGAAGTAATAAAAACAGATAGAAAAGTAGCTGGTTGCTGAGTTTCTTAAAATAAAAGAAAATAACTCCACAATCAGTAAAATTGATAAGTTATCATATCAGACATATATTCATCATGTAAAAATAGGTACCAACTGTCTAAAAATTTTATTAATTTACTCTTTACGCTAGTTTCAGAATATATTTATTCCATTTATAGGCAAATGTATCCCATACTGTGTCGAAAGTTTATCCTGATCTTGGAACACAAGGAACCAGGTGCTCGCCATTCAGCAGATATATTTTTCCACCCTATCAGCGGAAGGCTAACCAAACCGTTGATGTCCACGACCTCCCCGCTGCTCGTTGCACAACCTTCCCACAGTACCATATCTTATGAAAGAAAGCTAAACTAAACACTTAAGAGTATCTGTTAATTCTATTGTTCACCTGGGCCATTATAGAACCTTCGGGTGTTGTGCTTCGGATCAGAAATAATTTAAAAAGGTACACATACGTACATAAACGTAACAAATGCATGTATTACCTGTCGATTAATATTATAATATTAGGGTGCTGCACAAGTTCGTAGCATTTTTGTTTTTAATGTTGGTATTCCGGTTGCTATGGGTTTGTTTATCGATTGCCATTTTTCATTTCTAGTTCAGTGGCGCAATTTAAGTTTACATGTTGTCATTTTCATTTTGTCACTTGGAGACAATGAGTCGAGCTGTGGAAGCTAGAAAATGGAGTGCCAAGCAGAGAAATCGGATCATTTTCTACATATTCTTCTGTTTGAGTTCAATACCGGAGTGAGACTAGCAGAGGCAGCCAGAAACATTTTCGTCCTATATGGGGATAATGCGAATGGACAGGGCACGGCAAGAAGTTTTTTTTCGCATTTTAAGGGGGATCGTTTTGACATTAGTCACTCTCCACGTTAAGGAAGATCTCCGGGATTTGATGAACATCGTTGAAAATTATTAATCCAAAATGATCCTCGTTAGTGTACTCGAGAATTGTGAAATGTGATGAACTGTGATCGTCGAGCGACATTTGCATGCAATGGGAAAGGTTCAAAACTCGGGTGTGTGGGTACCACATGCTCCAAGTCACAGGAATCGGCGGGTTGTCATATGTGCATCTCCGCTTGCAGGTCAGTAATTGGTTCATGAACAATAGCGACCATTTCTATACTGCATCCTTACCGGTGGCGATAAATTGTGTCTTTATGCTGAAATTATGAACGTAAAGGAATGATTATGATCAAACAAAGCAGAAGGTCCACATACGGAGAGCTTTTCGCATGTACGAAGGATAATGTTATGCATCTGGTGGAGCAGCGACGGTGTGGTGTACTGCCAACCGGTTCCGCGAGGTGTGACCATAAGCGCTGACTTTTACTGATGTCTCGGAGACGCAGTCCTAAATCAACGACCAGGAACACTGCGTGAAGCGATGCTACTCCATGATAACGCCCTCCCGCATTCTGCTAGACTGACGAGAAACATTGTACAGGAGTTGGGTTGGGAAGTCATTATGCACCAGCCCTATTTACCTAATCCTGCGCCCTAAGATTATCACCTTTCCCGCTCTCCATCGAAAAATCTCCAAGGAACTTCCTTTCCGTATGAGAATGCGCTCTAGAACATGGCTCAGCGAGTTCTTCACCTCAAAACTACGTGATTCCTACAGTCGCGGAAACTAAAAGCGTTGGCAGACTGCTGTAAATTGTGAATGAGAATATACTATTCGTAACTGAAGTCTCTGTTATGTGTACTTGTTGTGTTTACGGAAAGTGCTACGAACTTATGCACCAACCTAATAGTTGTACTATAAACTCGAAACTTACAAAACGAAGAAAAGAAGAAAAAAGAAGAGAGGAGGAGGGAGACAGAAATGAAGCTGAGAGTGTTTAAAACTTAGATACATTCCTGAGAGACTGCAGACTGCCTCGTACCATGGCTCATTGAAAATAAAGGCTAAGCCACCTTTTTCAAGGGATATCGCAGTGGTTTATTTTTGAAAATGTGCAATTTCTGAGATGTTAGGTGATAGATTACTCCATAGTCGAGAGAAAGTAACACATAAAGGCTTGCCATAAACACTTTTAGTTTGAAAGGAAAAACAACAACAATTCAGAATGTAAGGATCAAATACGTTTTAATGTACACGTAGGGATCTCATATTTACAGATAAATATTTGAGGTAGTAATTACTGATGATACGGCGGAGCAAAAATAATGTTTTAATCGTACCTTCGAGTCGTATCCATCGCGCAGTTGAATTTAGGGTGAAGCACATGGAATCTGTCGCTGTTTGTAGCTTCGGGAGGTGACAGTATCTTCCAAACCTTCGATGGCAACTCACACCTCACAATTATTTAAATTCTTATTCTTATCTAGCAGTAGGAAGAGAAAAAGCACCGCTAAGTAAAGGGAAGAGCATTTCATCATCAGCAAATCATATGAGGCTACGTTACGACGTCGGTGAAAACATAGCGTGCGATGTACTGCAGCACTGAAGCACGCTGACATAAACAACCATAGCGTCGTAGCGATACGAGTTGTCTTTAAATACAATGCGATGCTCTCCATAAATTCTGGAAAGCGTCTGTTTAATACTGGTGTTACAAATATCGAGCGCTTTAGAGTTTTCATTCGTTTCGTGCCTTCCGAGATTTTAAACCTACGTTACGTGAATATCAGTGCTGTATTTACAGGCTAGTGTTAATATTTGTTCGCCTTATAAGCGCTACGTGTTGTCTTGGATCCATTGCAGTGCTTTAAATGATTTCCTGATAGCGTCGGCTTAATAGTGTTCTTAGAACATATCATGCTTTCACAATTTTCATTCACTTCGTGTCTTGTACTACCTATGTTCAACGACCTTAGATCGTGTTACTGCACGTCTGCCCGACGTTTGGAAGTTAGCTGCACAGCTCACCGACAGATAAGTTTTTACTGATTATTACTTTGTTACAGCTTAAGTGTGTTGTAGTGCTTTTTAGTTTACTGTACGAGTAGCGTCATGTATGACAAATGCGGATGTTGCCGTAGGTTACTTGGTAAGCGAGAAAAATGTCAGGACTGTGGCTTGGTGTTTCACTGGGGAGAAAACAGCTTGGAAGCTAAAAAAAGGATGAGATGACGTTCCTCCATGGAGTTGTAGATTATATAGTCGAGACAAAAATGTCGTGGAACAGGGAAGAAAGATTTGTACACTCCACGCAGAATTAGAAAGGGCGTATTTTGAATTAGAGACAATTGGAGCTGGGAGAAGGTGACAAGTCACATCTACATCTACATGATTACTCTGCAATTCACATTTAAGTGCTTGGCAGAGGGTTCATCGAACCACAATCATACTATCTCTCTACCATTCCACTCCCGAACAGCGCGCGGGAAAAACGAACACCTAAACCTTTCTGTTCGAGCTCTGATTTCTCTTATTTTAATTTTATGATCATTTCTACCTATGTAGGTTGGGCTCAACAAAATATTTTCGCATTCGGAAGAGAAAGTTGGTGACTGAAATTTCGTAAATAGATCTCGCCGCGACGAGAAACGTCTTTGCTTTAATGACTTCTATCCCAACTCGCGTATCATATCTGCCACACTCTCTAGCGTCGGGAATAATAGTTTGTCAGCTAAAGGCAGATCTCCTGGAAAGAGAGAGCCACAGGATCGGACAATGGTGCCAACTTGCGGAGAAGAAAGAACGTGGCTGGGGAGGCCCAAGACAAAAACAACGACCGCTGCAAGGAGTCATCCGTGACTTGAAAAGACGTGAAATGTTGTTGCAGCTGATGTAAGTATGTTTTCCAGTCTTCTCTAGCGTCATTAAATGGGGGAACGACGGCGGACGTGGGAAAGCATCGGACACCCGAGGACTCAGAAGCTGTTGTGGCAGTGAGGCCCTTGCATCAACTTTGTCTGTTAGCAACTGAAGTGACTGCTGTGAGATGTCTAACTGGAGCTGGTGCATGAGCTGTTGTTCTTGCTCCAGAAGACAGACCAACTTCCCCTCCATGCTAATAATTACCACCGTTTACCTCGTCCCCAAAATGTGGTAACCGCGACCGGAACGGTCACGGGGTTGTCAAGAACGAAGCGCGGCGGCACCAAACGGGAGCGACCCGCGAACAACAACAGGTGCTCCTGTCTGTGATGCAGCGTCAAGGGTAACCGCAGCCACGGTCTCCGAGCTGATAGTCCATGCTGCTGCAAACGTCGTCGAACTGTTCGTGCAGTTAGTTGTTGTCTTGCAGACGTCCTCATCTGTTGACTCAGCGATCGAGACATGGCTGCACGATTCGTTACAGCCATGCGGATAAGATGCCTGTCATCTCGACTGCTAGTGATACGAAGCCGTTGGGATCCAGCACGGCGTTCCGTATTACCCTCCTGACCCACCGATTCAATATTCTTTTAACAGTCATTGGATCGCGACCAACGCGAGCAGCAATCTCGTGATATGATAAACCGCAAATGTGATAGGCTACAATCCGACCTTTATCAAAGTCGGAAACGGGATGGTACGCATTTCACCTCCTTACACGAGGCATCACAACAGCGTTTCACCAGGAGAAGCGGCTGTTTGTGTATGAGAAATCGGTTGGAAACTTTCCTCATGTCAGCACGTTGTAGGTGTCGCCACCGGCGGCAACCTTGTCTGAATGCCCTGAAAAGCTAATCATTTGCATATCATAGCATCTTCTTCCTGTCGGTTAAATTTCGCGTTTGTTGCACGTCATCTTCGTGGTGTAGCAATTTTAATGGCCAGTAGTGTAACAGACTACAGATCTCCTCTACGAAATATTGAGATATCTGTCATGAAAGAGAAAACAATTAGTAGTTTGTGGGGATTTCGATGTAGATTTCTTAAAAGATATGGACAGGAAAAGTGAACTAAGATTAATATTTGGGTGTTTCAATCTAATTTCAGCAGTCGGTTTTCCACCAATTAATGTGCAGCAAAATACTAGGGCACTGATCGATAACAATTTTATAGACAGATGTGCACCCAACTGCTAATTGACTATCATGATGCACAATTAATGGAAATAAACAGAATACCTCCTTACAACCTTGAGGTAGTTTCATACAAGGCAATGAGGCTTATTAATGACAACAGTATACCATAATGTTTTAAGAGTAAGCTAAAAGGACTGGTATGGGATGACGTATGTGTAGAAAGAGTCGCTAATGTCAAATTTAAATTATTCCATAATACATTTATGTCAATATTTGAAAGTTGATTTACTAAAAAATTATCCAAAAAATCCATTTAAAATCCAAATAGGCTGTAGATAATTGAGGGAATTAAAGTCTTATATAAGAGGAGGAGGTTCAGTTTGAGTTATGGTCCAAAAGTACTTGCATTTGATACACAGTGCTGTAGTACTTGAAGGGAAGTCACTCAAATTTCAGAAGTACGCATACCCTGATACAAATAAATAATGCAGATAGTAAGGTTAAAACTTCATGGAACATTGTTAAATAGGAGACAGCACAGCCAGTTAGTGCACAAGTTTCCATACCAATTAAAGTAAATGACAATGTTATGCCTAATAATTTACAAGTTGCAAGTGCTTTTAACAATCACTTTTAAATGTGGCAGCAAATGAAGGAATAAATGGTTCAGCTAAAGAAGCAAAAGAATACATTTAACATGTCATGCCACAAAATTTTAAGTAATTAGAAGTAGCACCAATAACCTTCACTGAAATTAATAAAGTTACAAAAATTCTAGAAAACAAATGCTCTTGTGAGGTTGATGGAATTTCAAACAAAATTCTGAAAAGTTGTTCCAGCTTAATAAGTAATGTCCTTAGTAATATATGCAATGCATGTCTGGCACAGGAAATTTTTACAGACGAGTTAAAATATACAATTGTTCAACCTTTTCATAAGGAGGGTGACAAGCAGACTTAAACAATTTCCATTCAGTTACCTCGCTGACATCTTTTTCCAAAATATTCGAAAAAGTAATGTACTCAAGATAAGTTGTACACTTAAATGGAAACAATTTACCTAACATATCAAATTTTGGAGTCGAGAAAGGTTACTCAACTGAGAATGCTGTTTATAAATTCTGTCATCAAATAGCACATGCCTTAAATAATAATACATCGCCAGTTGGTATTTTCTGTAATCTTCCCAAGGCGTTTGATTGTGTGGATAGCGATACTTACTTAGAAATCTCAAGTTTCGTGGAATTGATGGCTATATGCACAGCTGCTTTGAATCATACTTGACAAACGAAATGCAAGACTTTCTGCTCAATGGGTTAGACAGTGTCAGAAAGGTAGAAATTTTCGTGACCTGGGAAAAACAATCACAAGGAGAGACCCCCAATGCTCAATTTTGGATCCACTCTTATTACTTACATATGCAAATGACTTTCCACTTAACATTCGACAAGCAAAATTGGTACTTTTTGCAGGTCATATAGCACTATAATAAAATACATTACAGAGAATGCAAGAGAAGAGTTGGTAAATGACATTTTCCAAAGAATTAGTAAGTGCTTCTCTGACAATCGACTCTCCCTAAATTTTGATTAAGAAGAAGTCACTCTACATTCAGTTCTATGCATAAAAGAATCATACCAGCAATTGACGTAGCACATGATCAGGAGTCAGTAAGTAGGGTAGACTGCTTCAAATTTTTGGGTGTAGATACTGGTGAAAACGTGAACGGGAAAAAGCATATTATTGAGCTTCCGAAACAATTAAGTTCAGCTACATATGCTCTTCACATAATTACTTATCTTGGAAACAAACGTATGAGGTTCCTGGTATACTTTGCACATTTGCACTAAACAAAGTCCTGCAAAACATTCTTCTGGGGTAACTCATCACTTAGAGACAGAGTACTGATGGCACGAAAGCTAGCAGTAAGGATAATGATGTGTGAATGTGTGCTGTGCTGTTCACCCACGGACCTCATGTGAAGTACTTCTTCAAGGAACTAGTCATTTTAACTGGTCCGTCAATATATATATATATATATATATATATATATATATATATATATATATATATATATATCCGCTAACGAAATTCGTTAATGATAATACATCACTATTTGAGAAGTACCGTGATATACTTACCTACAATTTTAGAGGGGAAAATACCTTTATTATCCACTGTTAAAGCTGTCACGGGCCCAGAGAGGAGTTCAATATGCAACAACAAAAATTTTTGATGATATGTCAAGTAACATTAAATATCTGGTAGTTAGCGAAGAGAATTTTAAATCTAATTTAAAATCATTTCTCCTGGACAACAACTATTCTATTGGCGAACTTCTACTTAAAAAATACTGGTACCCAGTAAAACAAGTTGTGAAGCTGCATGTGTAGAATGAAAATAATAATGTTTTCATTACTGTTAGCACTAATCATGTATACATATCCTGTACACTTCTGCGAATGGTTCCTCCAACAATGTGTCAATCCTCATTTCAGTGCAAATGTTCCCTTTACGTGATCAAATTGTAAATTTTCACAATCAACCTGTGTGGGCTGACGAGAATCCGCACGCAATTGTGCAATCACGTCATCAACACAGATTTTCTGTGAACGTTTGGGCAGGCATTGTTGGTGATGTCTCGATTGGGCCCCATGTTCTTCCACCTACGCTCAATAGAGCACGTTATCATGATTTCATACGGGATACTCTACCTGTGCTGCTAGAACATGTGCCTTTACAAGTACGACACAACATGTGGTTCATGCACGATGGAGCTCCTGCACATTTCAGTCGAAGTGTTCGTACGCTTCTCAACAACAGATTCGATGACCGATGGATTGGTAGAGGCGGACCAATTCCATGGTTTCCACGCGCTCCTGACCTCAACCCTCTTGACTTTCATTTATAGGGGCATTTGAAAGCTCTTGTCTACGGAACCCCGGTACCAAATGTAGAGACTCTTCGTGCTCGTATTGTGGACGGCTGTGATACAATTCGCCATTCTCCAGGGCTGCATCAGCGCATCAGGGATTCCATGCGACGGAGGGTGGATGCATGTATCCTCGCTAACGGAGGACATTTTGAACATTTCCTGTAACAAAGTGTTTGAAGTCACGCTGGTACGTTCTGTTGCTGTGTGTTTCCATTCCATGATTAATGTGATTTGAAGAGAAGTAATAAAATGAGCTCTGACATGGAATGTAAGCGTTTCCGGACACATGTCCACATAACATATTTTCTTTCCTTGTGTGTGAGGAATGTTTCCTGAAAGTTTGGCCGTACCTCTTTTAACACCCAAAATTCATCTATGAGTAGAAGGAGTTGCCATTAAGAAATTCATTTAATTTCCTTTTAAATGCTATATGGCTATCTGTCAGACTTTTGATGCTATTAATTAAGTGACCAAAGATTTTTGTGGCAACATAATCTACCCCCTTCTGAGCCAAAGTTAGATTTAACCTTGAGCAGTGAAGATCATCCTTTCTGCTAGTGTTGTAGCCAGGTACACTGCTATTACTTTTGAATTCGTTCGGATTGTTAATAACAAATTTCATAAGTGAATATATATATATATATATATATATATATATATATATATATATATACACTCCTGGAAATGGAAAAAAGAACACATTGACACCGGTGTGTCAGACCCACCATACTTGCTCCGGACACTGCGAGAGGGCTGTACAAGCAATGATCACACGCACGGCACAGCGGACACACCAGGAACCGCGGTGTTGGCCGACGAATGGCGCTAGCTGCGCAGCATTTGTGCACCGCCGCCGTCAGTGTCAGCCAGTTTGCCGTGGATAACGGAGCTCCATCGCAGTCTTTAACACTGGTAGCATGCCGCGACAGCGTGGACGTGAACCATATGTGCAGTTGACGGACTTTGAGCGAGGGCGTATAGTGGGCATGCGGGAGGCCGGGTGGACGTACCGCCGAATTGCTCAACACGTGGGGCGTGAGGTCTCCACAGTACATCGATGTTGTCGCCAGTGGTCGGCGGAAGGTGCATGTGCCCATCGACCTGGGACCGGACCGCAGCGACGCACGGATGCACGCCAAGACCGTAGGATCCTACGCAGTGCCGTAGGGGACCGCACCGCCACTTCCCAGCAAATTAGGGACACTGTTGCTCCTGGGGTATCGGCGAGGACCATTCGCAACCGTCTCCATGAAGCTGGGCTACGGTCCCGCACACCGTTAGGTCGTCTTCCGCTCACGCCCCAACATCGTGCAGCCCGCCTCCAGTGGTGTCGCGACAGGCGTGAATGGAGGGACGAATGGAGACGTGTCGTCTTCAGCGATGAGAGTCGCTTCTGCCTTGGTGCCAATGATGGTCGTATGCGTGTTTGGCGTCGTGCAGGTGAACGCCACAATCAGGACTGCATACGACCGAGGCACACAGGGCCAACACCCGGCATCATGGTGTGGGGAGCGATCTCCTACACTGGCCGTACACCACTGGTGATCGTCGAGGGGACACTGAATAGTGCACGGTACATCCAAACCGTCATCGAACCCATCGTTCTACCATTCCTAGACCGGCAAGGGAACTTGCTGTTCCAACAGGACAATGCACGTCCGCATGTATCCCGTGCCACCCAACGTGCTCTAGAAGGTGTAAGTCAACTACCCTGGCCAGCAATATCTCCGGATCTGTCCCCCATTGAGCATGTTTGGGACTGGATGAAGCGTCGTCTGACGCGGTCTGCTCGTCCAGCACGAACGCTGGTCCAACTGAGGCGCCAGGTGGAAATGGCATGGCAAGCCGTTCCACAGGACTACATCCAGCATCTCTACGATCGTCTCCATGGGAGAATAGTAGCCTGCATTGCTGCGAAAGGTGGATATACACTGTACTAGTGCCGACATTGTGCATGCTCTGTTGCCTGTGTCTATGTGCCTGTGGTTCTGTCAGTGTGATCATGTGATGTATCTGACCCCAGGAATGTGTCAATAAAGTTTCCCCTTCCTGGGACAATGAATTCACGGTGTTCTTATTTCAATTTCCAGGAGTGTATATATATATATATATATATATATATATATATATATATATATATATATATATATATATATATATTGTGAGGCTACAATGAAGATTTCTAGCTCTTTAAATGTCTGCAGGATGATCTAGGATGAGCTCCAGCAGTTATTCTAATTAGACGCTTATGTGCAATGAACACACTTTTACTCAATGGTGAGTTACCCCAGAATATGATGCCATACGAAAGTAGAGAATGAAAATAGGCGTGGTAAGCTAATTTACTCAGATGTATATCGCCCAAAATTTACAATGACCTTAACAGCATAAGTAGCTGAACTCAAACGTTTCAGCAGATCCTCAGTGTGTTTTTTCCAGTTCAACCCCTCATCAATGCATACACCTAGAAATTTTGAATATTCTATCTTAGCTACCGATTTCTGATCGAAGTCTATATTTATTAATGGGGTCATTCCATTTACTGTGTGGAACTGAATATAGTGTGTTTTCTCAAAGTTTAATGAGAGCCCATTTGCAGAGAACCATTTAATGATTTTCTGAAAAACATCGTTTACAATTTCACCAGTTAATTCTTGTCTGTCGGGTGTGATAGCTATACTTGTATCATCGGCAAAAAGTACCAGCTTTGCATCTTCGTGAATATAGAATGGCAAGTCATTAATATATATTAAGAACAGCAGAGGACCCAAGACTGAACCTTGCGGCACCCCATTCTTGATTGTTCCCCAGTTTGAGAATCCACCAGTGTTTTGCATATTATGTGCTCACACGCTGTCTGTGTGTGATGGTGTAGGGTGGGGAGTGGGTACGCACCTCGGCCACGATGAGCGCCATCTGCGTCTCGGCGAGCTTCTGGCCGACGCAGGAGCGCGCGCCCATGGCGAAGGGCAGCGAGGCGTGGCTGGCGGCGACGCCGCGGTAGGCGCCCCGGGGGTCCCGCATCCAGCGCTGCGGCCAGAAGCGGTCCGCCTGCGGGAAGTACTGCTCGCTGCGGCCGCTCGTGTACAGCGACAGCACCACCAGTTGCTGCAGAAGAGCGGCAAACATCGCCTCACGTTAGCCACAGCACCCTGCTACACAAACACTTCAGAGGAGACTTTCAAGTAGTGACGCACGCTATCGACAACTTCGAGGAATTCCTAACTCAGAGCCCTAAAGCAATTCAATACACCTTGATGCAATTCCACATGGGGGATGCCTCGCCTGCGACAGCAGTTGTATTTCTCATTTTGTACACGAAAAGAATCCTCCAAACAGCAACTTTCCTTACTGCCAAAACTTCTCTGAAGGTTTATTAAAGTTTATCAGTGATCTCAGTACTGTATTATTGTGGTGTGTGCCCGCATCTCGTGGTCGTGCGGTAGCGTTCTCGCTTCCCACGCCCGGGTTCCTGGGTTCGATTCCCGGCGGGGTCAGGGATTTTCTCTGCCTCGTGATGGCTGGGTGTTGTGTGCTGTCCTTAGGTTAGTTAGGTTTAAGTAGTTCTAAGTTCTAGGGGACTTATGACCACAGCAGTTGAGTCCCATAGTGCTCAGAGCCATTTGAACCATTTTATTGTGGTGTGCGTACTGTAAGACCTTCGGCACACACACCATCAGATTATTTGACTTGTCGCTCTAACGAAGTAGGCCAGTGTCAGCAATATGTCTCGTGGTCGTTTATCTTCTGCCGTTAGGTCAGACGATAGAAATGCCACTTGCACTTTTAGAGTAGCAGATTGACGGTGACCAACTTTAAACAGAACTTGATTAATTTTCACACACATTTATTAAAATAATAACAAGCATAGATATTAAGCAACTTGATTCTGGATGCTGTTTACAACTGAAAATCTGAAGTTCCTTCGGTCTTGTTACGTTAATCTTGTTCTCACATACCTCTGATACTTGACAAAGTGTCTATACATTTCTCTTCATGGCTATGTACAGGAATATGGTAATCTTATTAGGCGCAGACTGAAACTTAACTATAGACTGCTACAGACAAATGCAGACTAATGCACACTGACTAATCGGAGGTCTGTACACTAGTTATAATACCTCGCGCGTTCAGGTATCACTGTCCGACTGTGATCCGCAAGGAGAAAAGGTTCTACATTAGCACCAATCTCATTGGTTGCATTACATATTAATACGCGCATCGGCGGAAGCAGAATTTGGTCCGCCTCTAAGACAGCGCCATCTCGTAGAGCGGAGATGAACGAGCGCTGCGCCTGCGCTGTTGTGCTTAGCGGGGCGCGCTCTAGTGGGAAAGTTGTGTACGTGCTGACATCGCGGAACTATGTACACAACAATTATGTACCAGTATGACAACACACACACAAGAGAACTACCATTAAAAGCTTTCAGAAGTTGCATCATCACCAAGCGAGGCGGCGCAGTGGTTCTAAATCTACATCTCCGCAAGCCACCCAACGATGTGTGGCGGAGGGCACTTTACGTGCCACTGTCATTACCTCCCTTTCCTGTTCCAGTCACGTATGATTCGCTGGAAGAACGACTGCCGGAAAGCCTCCGTGCGCGCTCGAATCTCTCTAATTTTACATTCGTGATCTCCTCGGGAGGTAGAAGTAGGGGGAAGCAATATATTCGATACCTCATCCAGAAACGCACCCTCTCGAAACCTGGACAGCAAGCTACACCGCGATGCAGAGCGCCTCTCTTGCGGAGTCTGCCACTTGAGTTTGCTAAACATCTCCTTAACGCTATCATGCTTACCAGACAACCCTTTGACGAAACGCGCCGCTCTTCTTTGGATCCTCTCCATCTTCTCTGTCAACCCGAGCTGGTACGGATCCCACACTGATGAGCAATACTCGAGTATAGGCCGAACGAGCGTTTTGTAAGCCACCTCCTTTGTTGATGGACTACATTTTCTAACGACTCTCCCAATGAATCTCAACGTGGCAACCGCCTTACCAACAATTAATTTTATGTGATCATTCCACTTCAAATCGTTCTGTACGCATACTCCCAGATATTTTACAGAAGTAACTGCTACCAGTGTTTGTTCTGCTATCATATAATCATACAATAAAGGATCCTTCTTTCTATGTATTCGCAATACATTACATTTGTCTATTTTAAGGGTCAGTTGCCACTGCCTGCACCAAGTGCCTATCCGCTGCAGATCTTCTTGCATTTCGCTGCAATTTTCTAATGCTGCAACCTCTCTGTATACTACAGCATCATCCGCGGAAAGCCGCATGGAATTTCCGACACTATCTACTAGGTCATTTATATATATTGTGAAAAGCAATGGTCCCATAACACTCGCCTGTGGCACGCTAGAGGTTACTTTAACGTTAGTAGACGTCTCTCCATTGAGAACAACATGCTGTGTTCTGTTTGCTAAAAACTCTTCAGTCCAGCCACACAGCTGGTCTGATATTCCGTGGGCTCTTACTTTGTTTAACAGGCGACAGTGCGGAACTGTATCGAACGCCTTCCGGAAGTCAAGAAAAATGGCATCCACTTGGGAGCCTGTATCTAATTTTTTCTGGGTCTCATGAACAAATAAAGCGAGTTGAGTCTCACACGATCGCTGTTTCCGGAATCCATATTGATTCTACCAGAGTACATTCTGGGTTTCCAGAAATAACATGATACGCGAGCGAGAAACATGTTCTAAAATTCTACAAGAGATCGATATCAGAGATATAGGCCTATAGTTTTGCGCATCTGCTAGACGACCCTTCTTGAAAACTGGAACTACCTGCGCTCTGTTCCAACCATTTGGACCCTTCCGTTCCTCTAGAGACTTGCGGTACACGGCCGTTAGAAGGGGGGCAAATTCTTTCACGTACTGTGTGTAGAATCGAATTGGTATTCCGTCAGGACTTTCCTCTGTTGAGTGATTTCAGTTGCTTTTCTATTCCTTGGACACTTATTTCGATGTCAGCCATTTTTTTCGTTCGTGCGAGGATTTAGAGGCGGAAATGCAGTGCGACCTTCCTCTGTGAAACAGATTTGGAAAAAGGTGTTTAGTATTTCAGCTTTACGCGTGTCATCCTCTGTTTCAATGCCATTATCATCCCAGAGTGTCTGGATATGCTGTTTCGATCCACTTACTGATTTAACGTAAGACCAGAACTTCCTAGAATTTTCTGTCAAGTCGGTACATAGAATTTTACTTTCGAATTCACTGAACGCTTCACGCATAGCCCTACTTACACTAACTTTGGTTAGCACACTGGACTCGCGTTCGGGAGAACGACGGTTTAAACCTGCGTCCGCCATTCTGATTTAGGTTTCCCGTGATTTCCCTAAATCGCTTCAGGCAAATACCACGATGGTTCTTTCAAAAGGCACAGCTAATTTCCTTCCCCATCCCCCCCTCAATCGATGGGACCGATGGCTTCGCTTTTTCGTTCCGTCCCCCAAATCAACCAAACAAACAATCGACGAACCGACCTGCATCACGTTGCAATATGAGCTCAGCTACGATGTAAGACGGAATTTTACGATTGCAGCGTCGCACCCGACAGGTGTCATAGCGATGGAATTGCAAGTTTCCATCATGGTCATGTGGGATGCAGCGGACCCAATAGAGCGTTCCTGCTGAGCCACGACTCCAATGGCTCTGTGTCACAACCGCCATCAGCCACCACAATACGGGATGGCTGGTGGCAGTCACTCAGCCCGCATGCAATTGGAGCCACTTTGCTACGCAGACATTGTTATGGGACGCTTGCAGATGCCACTTAGTCGTTGCTCTGGTTTCGTCGTTTTGACATTGTGATAAGCTACACTCTGTTTCTTGCTGTATTATTGGTTATACACGTACCTTCACTCGGAGAAATACAAGTCAGGTAAATCTTCTGTTTGCTGTATTACTTGATCACTTATTTCCGCTCCTGTCCAGCTTTCCTACGGTGACAGTTGCCACACCGCTCTGTACCCCACCTCTCCTTACCATCGTCTATGAAGTCATACACAACATAAATGAAGCAAAATGACATCGATTTATAAACATAATTTCTGATGTAAAATTTTATTTTTCTCGCTAAAACATTAAAAAAAAACCGGAGAAGTGCGACTAGGATTCACAGTCTGATGGTTCCGTACACCACCAGGGGACTGTAGGCCTTAGTATCTGATATACCTCTACTCGTTCCTGAGTGAAATAGATATGAAGAAACAGGCAGACAGGTACGTGGACAACAAACTGATACTATAACGGTTCCATTCTTATTTACTGAGGTACGGAACCCTATAAAAGGACTGTTTTGATTACTATAATTTCTATGCTATGCTGTCTTCTTCACTTAATTTCAAGAAAACTAGGCAGTAACAAAAATTACTCATTCAGATCTATCAGTCTCACATCGCAGCTTCTTAGTGAACTTGTTAGCTTTTCATTGGTTACAGTTATATGATGCTCCAGAATTACTTTTGTAAGTATATCCTTCAATAAAATATTTTTTTCTTATACAAATTGAGCAAGAGAAATCTGTTGCCAGAATTAACGTAATAGTAGTCAACTGGAAAATAACGGAAGCAAAAATACGTCCGAGGACTATTCGAAAAATACTAATAACGGCTTTCCTTATGATTCGAATGCTGCTCACAGGAGCTGTTCCCCAACGAGAAAAGGAAGCTCTTGTTACCGGATGTGATATCTGAATATTTGGCGTGAGTTCTCAAGAACTCTGAGAAACCAGTGGGATCAAAATGTTCCCATTTGCCCATTCTTGGGTTCACCAACGTTAACTTCGAGTTTCTCCATTGTCAATTGATTACACATGTCATCTAGTGGTGAAACACAGCCGTGTTATCAAACGACCGTGGTCATCTTTCTTTGAAATGCATTAGAAAAGTCTGTATTCATAAAGTTCCACAGCCATTCAGACAGCATTTCTGCAAAGCGCCACTGCTGTGACGTAAATTCAAAGCTGGTTCGATTATTTCTGGCGGTTTACACAGTGTGATTTCGTGACAATGTTACAGACGTTCAGGGATTACGGAGAAGGATAAATGTTTCAGTCTGAAGTAAGGGACCCTCATCCAGAAACGCTGGAGTCGAAAGTTATAAGCGAAAATCATTATAAAACCTCTGGTAGTGGAACCCATGGACCGATACTGTTGTTGTGTAAATTTTAGGGTAGGCAGCTTTCAGAGGTGGTAGCATGGGCCAAAGCAATAAAAAAATAAACATTGGCTCTAAAACGCATATTTTGGAATCATATATCGATATACACTCCTGGAAATGGAAAAAAGAACACATTGACACCGGTGTGTCAGACCCACCATACTTGCTCCGGACACTGCGAGACGGCTGTACAAGCAATGATCACACGCACGGCACAGCGGACACACCAGGAACCGCGGTGTTGGCCGTCGAATGGCGCTAGCTGCGCAGCATTTGTGCACCGCCGCCGTCAGTGTCAGCCAGTTTGCCGTGGCATACGGAGCTCCATCGCAGTCTTTAACACTGGTAGCATGCCGCGACAGCATGGACGTGAACCGTATGTGCAGTTGACGGACTTTGAGCGAGGGCGTATAGTGGGCATGCGAGAGGCCGGGTGGACGTGCCGCCGAATTGCTCAACACGTGGGGCGTGAGGTCTCCACAGTACATCGATGTTGTCGCCAGTGGTCGGCGGAAGGTGCACGTGCCCGTCGACCTGGGACCGGACCGCAGCGACGCACGGATGCACGCCAAGACCGTAGGATCCTACGCAGTGCCGTAGGGGACCGCACCGCCACTTCCCAGCAAATTAGGGACACTGTTGCTCCTGGGGTATCGGCGAGGACCATTCGCAACCGTCTCCATGAAGCTGGGCTACGGTCCCGCACACCGTTCGGCCGTCTTCCGCTCACGCCCCAACATCGTGCAGCCCGCCTCCAGTGGTGTCGCGACAGGCGTGAATGGAGGCACGAATGGAGACGTGTCGTCTTCAGCGATGAGAGTCGCTTCTGCCTCGGTGCCAATGATGGTCGTATGCTTGTTTGGCGCCTTGCAGGTGAACGCCACAATCAGGACTGCTTACGACCGAGGCACACAGGGCCAACACCCGGCATCATGGTGTGGGGAGCGATCTCCTACACTGGCCGTACGCCACTGGTGATCGTCGAGGGGACACTGAATAGTGCACGGTACATCCAAACCGTCATCGAACCCATCGTTCTACCATTCCTAGACCGGCAAGGGAACTTGCTGTTCCAACAGGACAATGCACGTCCGCATGTATCCCGTGCCACCCAACGTGCTCTAGAAGGTGTAAGTCAACTACCCTGGCCAGCAAGATCTCCGGATCTGTCCCCCATTGAGCATGTTTGGGACTGGATGAAGCGTCGTCTCACGCGGTCTGCACGTCCATCACGAACGCTGGTTCAACTGAGGCGCCAGGTGGAAATGGCATGGCAAGCCGTTCCACAGGACTACATCCAGCATCTCTACGATCGTCTCCATGGGAGAATAGCAGCCTGCATTGCTGCGAGAGGTGGATATACACTGTACTAGTGCCGACATTGTGCATGCTCTGTTGCCTGTGTCTATGTGCCTGTGGTTCTGTCAGTGTGATCATGTGATGTATCTGACCCCAGGAATGTGTCAATAAAGTTTCCCCTTCCTGGGACAATGAATTCACGGTGTTCTTATTTCAATTTCCAGGAGTGTAACTCTACTGGCTTGTCACAATTGGCAACGGAATTGGATGTTTCCGTCCAACGCTGATAACAGTCGTGCAGGCTCCGGTGGACCCAATGGAGCACACCTGCTGGGCCAGCTCTGTACCACGGGCGCCCTCTGCCTCCACAATGTAAAACACCCGGAAGCAGCAGCTGAGCCTGCTCGCGCTTGGAGCCTCTTCCTTGTAACATTGCCGTAGCTGGACTCTATTTCTTGTTGAGTAATTTGTAATGAGTCTTTGTACGTTTGGAGAAATACAAGCTAAGTAAATCTTCTGTTACCTTGTTAATTAATTATTTTCAGCTCCTGTCCAACTTTCCAACGATGGCAGCTGCCTCGTCAATTTCGTAGCCTACCTCTCATTACCGCTGTGTACAAAGTCATACACAACACATACTAAGAGCTATGAGCACTTGCTCATTAGGAGAGATGTGTGTCACAATATCGAAGATTTAACACGTGCATGGAGAGCTGCATCAAACCAGTCTCAGGACTGAAGACCACAACAACAACACGTGCTGATAACTCGTAAGGCATCTATTTTAGGGCCCATGTTTACTAGACTTTTTTTCTGGTTTTGGTCCACTATACCACTCCTGAAAGCTGCCAATGCGACAATCATAGCAAGAACAGTACCAGTACGGGTGTTGCACTGTCAGAAGTAAGAAAACGATTTTCAGTTAGAAGTTACGATTCGGTCGTTTCCAAACCAAGGTCCCTTATCTCAGAATTGATAAATTTACCCTTCTCCATCATCACTGAAAACTTGTAACATGATCACGGAATCACCCTTTACACGGGACAGTCAGAAGCAGTCTCAAGAGCCTGCGAGGGTGTTTTAAGATAGATTATGATGAGGAATAATTGTTAAGAAAAAACAAAAATTCGGTATGTTGTGCCATTTTCGAGTTAATCAGCGTCGAAGTTAACCAATCACACCAATGCACAGGCAAATTCAAGTGGCCCACCAGACACGCTGTCGCCGTTTGACTTTGCGCTCACAAAGGTCTCCACTAGAGCGCGCCCCACTAACCACAACAGTGCAGGCGCAGCGCTCGTCTGTCTCCGCTCTACGAGATGGCGCTGCCATAGAGACGGACCAAATTCTGCTTCCGCCGATCCGCGTATTAATATGTAACGCAGCCAATGAGATTGCTGCTACCGTAGAACCTTTTCTCCTCGCTGATCACACTCGCACAGTGATACATGAACGCGCTAGGTATTATAACGAGTGTACAGACCTCCGATTAGTCAGTCTGCATTAGTCTGTACCGTTTTGTACGAGTTCTACATTTGTCTGTACCAGTCTATACGCAAGTATCAGTCTGAGCCTAATAAGATTACCATATTCCTGTACATAGCCATGAAGAGAAATGTATAGACACTTTTGTCAAGTATCAGAGATATGTGAGAATAAGATAAACGTACCAAGACCAAACGAACTTCAGATTGTCAATTGTAAATAGGATCCAGAACCAAGTTAAGTAATTTTTGTGCTTGTTATTATTTTAATAAATGTGTATGAAAATTAAACAAAGTCTGTTTAAAGTTGGTCACCATCAATCTGCTACTCTAAGCGTGCAAGTGGCATTTCTATCGTCTGACCTAACAGCAGAAGATAAACACTCCACAATAAGACCACGAGACATATTGCTGACACTCGCCTACTTCATTAGAGCGACAAGTCAAATAATCTGATGGCGTGTGTGTTGAAGGTCTTACAGTACGCACGCCACACTCGGGAATGGCGCAACGAATCGAAATTTTTTCTTAACAGCTCAAACTCAAACTCCGTCCAAACAAGCCTCGAAAGTCCTAGCGGTACCAACCGCCCGCCGTGTCATCCCCAGCCGATAGGCGTCACTCGATGCACGTGGTCAGCACGGCGTTCTCCAGGCCGTTGCCAGTTTTCTGGACTGGAGCTGCTACTTCCCCTTTCAGGGGCTCAGTGCACCCTTCTTGCCGAAAGCGCTCGGCAGAATTGGACGGTCAGCCATCCGAGTTCTAGCCGACAGTGCTTACATTCGGTTTACTAACGGGAACCGTTGCTAGCACTGGAGCGAGGTAAACTCCCTTACAAGCTGTTCAGACTGTTTCTGGTGGCCCAGTACATACACGAACATACTATAAGAACACAAAGTGTTGGCACTCACCCCGGCCGGGACGTGGTAGCCGCCGATGGTGGCGTCCTCGGGCAGGTAGCGCGACAGGAAGGGCGCGACGGGGAAGAGGCGGAGGGCCTCCCGCATGGCGCCCCTGGCCAGCGGCAGCCGCGCCGCCTCCTCCGCCCCCGCGGCGGGCGCCCGCGTCAGCTCCCGGTGCAGCTCCTCCTGCACCGGCGGGTGCTTCGCCAGCAGATACAGCAGCCACAGCGTCGAGTACGCCGTCTGCAACCACACCGCACCGCACCACGCGGCTCAGTCCACAGCCCGGCTGTAGTCTGCCGGTAAACTGAAGAGCGAGCGCTCGAGTCCCCACTCTGCCAACCCAGCTACGTCACAGGGCGCTTCTACAGGCTGTTCCACAACGTAGCACAGTCCCTGCCGCGGCGCGCGCTTTAAATCTGTGACGACGCCGTGTACAGATGCGTCCCGTCTGCGTTTATTTTTAGACAAATGCGTTAAGGTTATAAGGAAAACGAAAGACGATAGCTGCTTCGAAACAAAACATTGTAGAGTAAATAATATTAACATAAGAACGGAAGCCAGGATTCTACATAGAACCGAATGCCTATTCATATGAATGTATGTTCCTCTATTCGTAAGACGAACCAGATATAGTGCAATCAGTCTGTAAAATTTAAGGCTTGTTCTTACTTTGTGTTTCTACTAAAAGGTAGAAGTTTTCTTTGAAGGGCTGCATTAAAACTTAACAACACGAAGAGTGTTTAAAAAGTAACCAGAAATTTATAATTACGTGTGTTGTATTAGTTCGATTCGCACTGCTTCTTTTGTAATTGTCTTCGTAAACATGTCTGAAAAGTATTTCCAGGTAAATCCCATTTCACGCAGTGTCTTGTGTGAAACATCTTTCTGCAACGAAAACGTATTTTTTGTTTCACGCCATTGAGTAATTTCCGTAATGTGGGCATTATTTTTTGATTTATGTAAAAGTCCTCCATTGTCTGTCGAATGACCGATTTTGTGAAACTGTCTATAACGATGGGTTTCCTCCCTAAATTATTAGTTTACCTTCGCGGCGATTACAGTAAACCGTGCGCCTTGTTTTCGCGTTCCTTCCTTATGCGTCCTATTTTGGCGAGGTTGACGTTTGCATAAACTGCAGCCCTTTGATTGGGACTGGTAATATTAGCCAACAGTTCTATTTGTGTAGCCTCCTTAACACACGCTGTAATAACGTTAGAGACGATCGAACGCTCGTTCTGCGCAAATATCTCCTTCGTATTCTGCACATTTTCTTGCAATGCAGGGCGATTATCCATCACTTCCGGATACTGAAGTGTATCAGTGAGTACACAAAGTCAACTGACTGAGATTGGCAACTAAGATCCCACGAACAGAACCGACGTATATCACTGCACGCCGAACTACACCGCTAGATAGGTAACGGGCTACTGATTTTGGGCTACCCTGTAGGCCAGTGGCAGGGTTCTTCCGGGAAAGACCACTTCCCCCACCAAAAGCGCAGCTCGCTCTTGAGTTTACAGGCAGACTATACTTTCAACTACACTGCCGGAAAATAAAATGCAACACCCTCGAGGACGAGGTCAATTTATTGACAAGTCATATGACAGGCGTTTCGTCATTCTGGGAGTATGTGACAACGAATTCAGAAGAAATGAAACACGCATTCACCGTAAAGGGTGCCCAAATTTATTTTTTATTTAGCGTATGGCAAGTACAAATCACGTATGAAAAATCTAAAAGTACATAACACACAAAACAGTTACAATATCACAAACAAGCATCTAGGTTAGAAATATAATCGATTGCACTGTTAGTCGCATCCATGAAGTCCCTTGTTGGCCCAGGGTAGGCCCTCAGAGGGCATTCTACCACGATATGGTGAATTGTCTGCCTGTCAGCGCCGCAGTCGCACTGTGGTGATGGCACTATGCTCCATTTGTACAAGGAGTCCGCACAACGGCCGTGGCTCGTCCTGATCCTGTTAAGGGTAGACCAGATTTTGCGGGGCAAGTCAAAGCCCCGAGGTCTGTTAGATGTTCCCAATAAGGTGTTAACCTGAGGCGGTGTCTTTTCCTCCCATTCTTCTCTCCAGCGGTCCTCAAGAATAAAAGCGTTCTTTACCAGATCTTTGGCACTTGCGAGAGGGGGGTGTCTGGATTTCAATCTATTTTGCTCAATTCCATTACTCAGGGTGTGGATAGGAAGATCTGGGCTATTTTGGATTTTTCGACACTCCCTGACAAGTGCGTGTTCTCTGCGCAAATGTGGCGGCGGGATATGGCTCAATACAGGCAGCCATTGGACAGGAGTTGACCTCATCGTTCCAGAGATAATCCTCATCGTTTGGTTCAAGACTGCATTCACCTTCTTGATGTGAGCACTATTTAACCATATTGGGGAACAGTACTCTGCTGCAGAATAGACAAGTCCTAGTGCAGAGCTACGCAGAACGGAGGCAGTGGACCCCCAACTAGTGCCACAAAGCTTTTGGACAATTTTGTTTCTAGTTCTGACTTTTTCAGCAGTGTTTACAAGGTGTTGTTTATAGCTCAATGTTCTATCGAGTGTCACGCCCAGATACTTTGGTGTTCTATTATATGGAAGAATGCCGCCGTCAAAGCGGATCTTGAGCTCTTTGTTTGCTAATTTGTTATTCAGGTGGAAACAAGTGGCCTCTGTTTTGGATGGGCTGGGTTGGAGCCTCCAGTCACGGAAGTATTTTCCTAGAGTGGTCAAATCACTGGATAGTGTGATCTCAGTTTCCTCCATCACTCGGTGTTGTGTGGCCAAGGCCCAGTCGTCCGCATATCCGAACATTTTGGATCTCGTCCTAGGCATATCGGCTATATACATGCTGAAAAGCAGTGGAGCCAGTACTGAGCCTTGGGGCAGGCCATTATTAAGTTTCATGAATTTACTTCTGTTGTTACCGATGACAACCTGGAATGGTCTACTGCAGAGCATTTCGTTGATAAGGTTAGCCGTTTTTAGACATGGCACGATGCGGAGGAGCTTATAAGTCAGGCCCTGTCTCCAGACAGTGTCGAACGCCGCCATCAGGTCAACAAATACCACTGATATTTTTTGCTGTCTTTGGAAGCCCGCCTCGATGTAGGTTGTTAGAGCGAGGACCTGATCTGTGCAGCTTCTTTTCGGCCGGAAGCCCGCCTGTTCTACCGGTACAGCCTCCAGGATGACTTCGCTCATTCTGTTGTACATAAGTCTCTCCAGTAATTTATAGATCATGCTGAGTAAGGCGATTGGGCGGTAGCTCTGAGGTTGGTCACTCAGTTTGCCAGGTTTTAATATGGCAACGACAGAAGGTGTTGCACCAGTTGAATTTTATCTGAGTATGAAAACAGTTTATGTTAATAGCCGTGTCTACCTTGGGTAAACAGATGTAAAGCTTTTATGGCTGGAAGCCGGCCAGTGTGGCCGAGCGGTTCTAGGCGCTTCAGTCTGGAATCGCGCGACCGCTACGGTCGCAGGTTTGAATCCTGCCTCGGGCATGGATGTATGTGATGTCCTAAGGTTAGTTAGGTTTAAGCAGTTCTAAGTTCTAGGGGACTGATGACCTCAGATGTTAAGTCCCATAGTGCTCAGAGCCATTTGAACCATTTGACACTAATCTCTCCCTCCGATCACACCTCTATCATGAAGCCTGTGGCCGGGGTCGGCTTATACGTCGTTCCGAACGTAAAACCTCCTTTTTTTTGTGGTGACTTTGGATGTTCGCGCCAGATGTCACTGGTGTAGTGTTAATGCTTGAACCTTCCTCTTTCATCTGCAAGTGGTTCCCTTGTCCTGCGGCAGTTGGTGCCAGCAGAGGAATGTTCCAAAATGGAGTCTGATAGGGACACGCGTATAAAACAGCGATATGCGATTGAATTCCTCACTGCTGAAGAAATTTCTCCGATTGAAACCGATCGACGCATGCTATAGATGTATGGAGACGATAGAATAGACGTGAGCAATGTGAGGCGATGGGTGCGGCATTTTCAAGATGGTGGCAAGGGTGTGCATGAAAAGCCACGGCCCGGACGGCCCTGGACATGTGTGATCCCTCGCAATGAACAGCGTCTTTATCGTCCGTGTTGATCGACGGATAACGACCACAGAATTGTGTGTAAAACTGAATGTCGGCTGTAGTGCTTTGGAAGCAATGTCGGAACATCTAGGTTATGCGAGATGTTTCCCGCGGATGCTTACAGAAGAACAAAAAACTCATAGAATGAAAATTTCTCGGGACCTGCTGGACTAATATGAAGCTGAAAGTGACTACTTTCTGAAAATTATCGTCACCGGAGATGAGCCGTAGTGTCACCACCAAAGGACAGTCCATGGAATGGTCAAATGTGAATTCTTCGTCAAAGAAGTAGTTCAAGACACAGCCGTTAGCAGGCAAAATGGTGTGCACAGTCTTCTGGGAGAGTCAGGCTGTGTTTCTTTTGGAGCCTGGAGAAACTGGAGCTGTACACCCTAGAAGACGACACTGACTGAACTGTAAGGATGATTTTCTAGGGTAAGTCCAGAGAAGAAGACCAACTTTCATCTACATCTACATTTATACTCCGCAAGCCACCCAACGGTGTGTGGCGGAGGGCACTTTACGTGCCACTTTCATTACCTCCCTTTCCTGTTCCAGTCGCGTATGGTTCGCGGGAAGAACGACTGCCGGAAAGCCTCCGTGAGCGCTCGAATCTCTCTAATTTTACATTCGTGATCTCCTCGGGAGGTAGAAGTAGGGGGAAGCAATATATTCGATACCTCATCCAGAAACGCACCCTCTCGAAACCTGGCGAGCAAGCTACACCGCGATGCAGAGCGCCTCTCTTGCGGACTCTGCCACTTGAGTTTGCTAAACATCTCCGTAACGCTATCACGCTTACCAAATAACCCTTTCACGAAACGCGCCGCTCTTCTTTGGATCTTCTCCATCTTCTCTGTCAACCCGAGCTGGTACGGATCCCACACTGATGAGCAATACTCAAGTACAGGCCGAACGAGCGTTTTGTAAGCCACCTCCTTTGTTGATGGACTACGTTTTGTAAGGACTCTCCCAATGAATCTCAACGTGGCAACCGCCTTACCAACAATTAATTTTATATGATCATTCCACTTTAAATCGTTCTGTACGCATACTCCCAGATATTTTACAGAAGTAACTGCTACCAGTGTTTGATCCGCTATCATACAATCATACAATAAAGGATCCTTCTTTCTATGTATTCGCAATACTTTACATTTGTCTATGTTAAGGGTCAGTTGCCACTCCCTGCACCAAGTGCTTATCCGCTGCAGATCTTCCTGAATTTCTCTGCAATTTTCTAATGCTGCAACCTCTCTGTATACTACAGCATCATCCGCGAAAACCCGCATGGAACCGGCAAGATGATAACGGCAGGCCCCACACAGTTTCGCGACCACGCAACTCATTGCAGAATTTGGTTGGACTGTCTTACCACATCCACCGTAGAGTGCCAATTTAGCGCCTTCCGATTTCCATCTCTCTGGGCCTCTGAAAGATGGACTACCTGGCGAACATTCTCAAGACTCGGATGGTGTAGTCAAAGCTGTAAGGAAGCAGGTAGCCTCAGCTGGTTGAGTTTCATATATGCGAGGCTCTGCTTAATCGTTGGCAAAAGTGCATAGCGAATGGTGGCGCCTATGTGGAAAAATGACAGTCTGTATCTGAAATATTACTCTATTGAGGTGTGCTGTTATGATGTGCCTGCAGTATCAGAAGAAGTCTTGTGTTTGTGAGGGGTGGTCAGCTGGACGTGCGCAGGTGCTGATGCTGGAGCTGGAGCTGGACAGTACTCACGGTGTCGCCGGCGGCGAGCAGCAGGTCGACGACGAGTCGGCGCGCGTCGTCGTGGGAGACGCCGGCGGCCAACAGCCGCCCCAGCAGCCCGGCGCCGCCCTCGCACGCCGGGATCAGCTGCGTCACCAGCGCGTTACCTGCCGGCCCACACACGCCAAGTCACCGCAGCGCTCCAGGCCTGCCTCGAGGTCTCTATTGCAGTGCGAGCCATCTCCACACCCAGGAAGGAAGGGAGGCAGGTACCGAGGGAGGCTAGGGATTGCCGTCCCATCGATGTGGAGGTCATTGAGACGGAGCACAAGCATGTTTCAAGGATGGGGAAGGAAATCGGCTGCGTCCTCTCAAAGGTCCCCTAGAACTTAGAACTACTTAAACCTAACTAACCTAAGGACATCACACACATCCATGCCCGAGGCAGGATTCGAACCTGCGACCGTAGCAGTCGCACGGTTCCGGACTGGGCGCCTAGAACCGCGAGACCTCCGCGGCCGGCTTAGCCGAGCGGTCTAGGGCGCTGCAGTCATGGACTGTGAGGCTGGTCCCGGCGGAGGTTCGAGTTCTCCCTCGGGCATGGGTGTGTGTGTTTGTCCTAAGGATAATTTAGGTTAAGTAGTGTGTAAGCTTAGGGACTGATGATCTTAGCAGTTAAGTCCCATAAGATTTCACACACATTTGAACATTTTTGCATGGTACATTCTGTGGTGTCACCGCCAGACACCACACTTGCTAGGTGGTAGCTTTTAAATCGGCCGCGGTCCATTAGTACATGTCGGACCCGCGTGTCGCCACTGTCAGTGATAGCAGACCGAGCGCCACCACACGGCAGGTCTCGAGAGACTTACTAGCACTCGCCCCAGTTGTACGGACGACTTAGCTAGCGATGCAACACTGACGAAGCCTCGTTTATTTGCAGAGAAGATAGTTAGAATAGCCTTCAGCTAAGTCAATGGCTACGACCTAGCAAGGCGCCATAGCAATTGATAGTTATCGTATGAAGCATGTCTCATCAAGAACGATGTTCTACAAATGATGGATTAAAGTTAAGTATTCCAGCAGCTACGTACTTTCCTTTATAGCATTCATTACGTATCCTGTTTCAGACCTCACGCCAGCCTGCTTGAGTTTAACGCGTGCATTTCGCCTTCTCTAGCTATACAACACATTCCAGTTAGGAATCTGTTAGCAAATTCAACATTCCGACATCCACTGTGCCAGTAGTGTGCCGAGAATAGCAAATTTCATCCATTACCTCTCACCACGGACAACGCAGTGGCCGACGGCCTTCACCGAGAGCGGCGGCGTTTGCGTAGAACTGTCAGTCTTAACAGACAAGCAACACTGCGTGAAATAATCGCAGAAATCACTGAGGGACGTGCGACGAATATATCGGCTAGGACAGTGCGCCGAAATGTGGCATTAATGGACTATGGCAGTAGACGGCCGACGCGAGTGCTTTGCTAACATCACGACATCGCCTGTAGCGCCTCTCCTGGCCTCGTGACCACATCGGTTGGACTCTGGAAGACTGGAAAACTGTGGCCTGGTCAGATGAGTCCCGATTTCAATTAGTGAGAGCTGATGGTACGGTTCGAGTGCGGCGCATCCCGCCTCTGAATTGCTTCAATGTGTTCCTTTAATCTGACCTGATGCGGATCCCACATACTCAAGAATAGGTCGCAGTAGCGTCTTCAGTGAATCTCCTTTACAGATGAACCACTCTTTCTCAAAATTCTCCCAGTAAACCAAAGTTGGCCATTGCCTTTTCTACCACAATCCTCACATACTCTTTCATTTCATATGACTTCGTGATATTACGCCCTGATATTTAAACAACATGACTGTGTCAAGCAGGACTCTACTAATGGTGTATTCGAACATTACAGGTTTGTTTTTCCTACTCATCTGCATTAACATTTAGAGCTAACTGCCATTCACAACACCACCTAGATATTTTGTCTAATCGTCCTGCGTCCTCCTACAGTCACTCAATGACGACACCTTCCCACACACCACAGCATCATCAGAAAATATTCGCAGATTGCTATCCACCCTGCCCACCAGATCATTTACGTATACACAAAGTAATAGAGGTCCTGTCACACTTTTCCGGGGCGCTCCTAACGATATCGTTGCCACTTTCAATAGATGACTCATTCTCAAGCAGCTCCTAGATACAATCACGGTCTTATCAGTGTGTATCAGCACAGTTTTTCATTACACGTATAATTCTTACTTAAATTATAAGATCTTAAATGTTATTTTTCAATCACGTTATTTTGTTTTGTTTTAGATGTGTGTAACTGCTATAATTTAGATGTCAGACATATGGTTCGTTACTGAATTTGTATCTCTGATGAAAATCGATTTATATCGTATGCGAAATTTAGGATTGTCGTTTGTTCTGATCATCTAATAAGAATTTTCTACAAATGAAATTTTCACTCTGCAGCGGAGTGTGCGCTGATATTAAACTCACTGGCAGATTAAAACTGTCTGCCGGACCGACTCTCCGTCCTACACACAATTTTAATCTTCCAGGAAGTTTCAATACGAGTTTCGTCAAGGTTCTCAACATATTTTTTATTTCTAAGGTCTGTTTGTTCTTGTCAGTAAAAGGTTGTCATGATAATTATTTTGTGAGATGAAACTTTCATTTCAAGGACCCATTTATGTGATTTGGTGTTTTGGAATATTGACTATGTGGTATAGACTTAAGGTAATGTATATTAACGGATGGATAGCCAGTGAGTTATCACCATGTACGTCATCAGGAATTTGTTATTTTATCCCCTTCTGAGAATGTAAACTCCTATGCAGAAAGCTTTTCACTAACATGTGTGACGTGATGATACGGGTCCTGTATTCCATGTTTGCATTCACGACGTCGAGATCGACAAGTTCGTGGAAGGAGGCACACACCTGAAACTTACAATATAAAATAAGCTCCCTGACTTGTTTCTCTAGTTTCAGTAAAAAATTTACAGAGAGGTGAATTGGTGCAGATGCAGACGATTACATTTCAGGTACTCTTGTCAATCAGAGCAGACATTTCGCTGCACAGGTAATATGTAAAGTTCACAGCCACGATAAGCAGTTTCTTTCGTGTGTTTTAGTACAAGAGGGTACGTAGTCTGTTTGAAACAAGTATCAGGGTAGAATCACTATGTATTAAAAGGACTGGATTAGCTTACGTCACTGATTGAAATTTCAGAGTACATAAATAAAATGACGTGACAGTGGCGGTATAGTATTCGGGGGAGTCGAATGTAAACTCAGTTCTTTTTTTTTTGCATTGAAGTCAAACAGATAAATTGTAAATAAGTTTAAATTTTTAATCAGTGATGTAATCACTCTCGTAACATGTAATGACTCTCGTTATCAACAACCTTTTGCTATCTAGTGTGAAAAATTTCAATTTCATATCGATAAAAACCTGTTGGTTTTTGAGCAAAGTGTCTGGAGAAGGCATCTTGCACGTCATTTTTCAAATTTTTAACGCTTAGTGTTGTAGTGTTGTAGTGACCCGAATAAATGGAAATCCGATGGCGCTGTATAAGGTGAGTATGGTGACCTCCCACCCCAGTTCATTCATTTTTCCCAAGGTTTGTCTTGCGAAGTGCGGTCTTGCATTATCGAGTTGCACAATACGGCCTTTTCTGTTCACAATCGCTGGGAATTTTTTAATTAAGGATTGATTTACTCGATCCAACTGCTCACAATAAAAATCTCCATTCACAGTTTCTCCAGACTTCAGCACTTCAATATGAACGACCCCGCGAATACTTCATGAAACACACAAAAGCGCCTTTTTGGGGTACAAATCTTTTTTCTCTGTGGCAATTGATTCAGATAAAACCACTGAGTTCTGCGTTTTAGATTATCCTGGAGGACCGAACTGCCATTTCCAGTGATCAAGTGATTAAAGAAAAGAACGCTTCTGCATTGTGCCAGTCGAGGAATAAGTTGCATGTAGGGAATGAACTAGACTTTGTATCATTTTCCAATCTGCTGCAAAGGATCTTGGCAGGTTGAATAAGTGTAAGTGTGTTGGGTAAGAGGGTTTGACAGTTACTCGTTTGTCTGACATGGATTTTTTTCCAGTTCAGGCGTTAACACGTCATTGTGTAAAGTTGGCCTTCCCAATTGATACGAGTTGGAAAGACCAATGTCACGACACCTGAAGTGAGAATACTTTTGGCATTTATGAACGTCTAATGCACTGCGATATACACTCCAAATGTTTTTGGTAGCAACTGTTACGTTACCATCCTTATGACACTCAAAAAGCATATGATGCGAGATATGTAACTCTTCTGGTGTTTGGCTAGCTATTTCACCATAATCTGAGAAATGTACTTAATTATTTATGAGTAAACGAATCACTAACTCATTTAATAACCACAGTCCTTATCACATTTGAGTTATTAATTTTTATCTTTTAGGTGACCGGTTTCGATCTTGCAAGAGTTCATCATTAGATCTACATTGCTCGATGACAGTAGGAATCGCTGGCGTGGAGCGAGTCCGTCCATGCTGGCGTATTGTTCTCTATACCAGCATCGACAAACCTGCTCCTCGACCATGAATCCTGCTGTCATTATCTGATGATGATGATCTCTTAGAAGATCAAAAATAATGATCAAAAATAATGATCTAAAAAATAAAAATTAACTTAAATGCGATCACGACTGCGTTTATTAAATAAGTTATAATATTAATAGAGGGCTATTTTCCCTGGAACGATGTTCCAAGTAATCTTAAATTGACCTTAAAACGTCTATGGCACAACTTTTGAAGAAAACATGGAGTTAAGAAATGACAAATGAATCTCGAAATGCGCAGAAACAACAGTACTTTCTGGAGCCTCTAATATTTGCAATGTAAAAACGGACTAACTTTTGGAGAGTGCAAAACGAATATCAGTCACAATGACAGAAACATGCGTTCTAATTTTTGCGACAGAAAGCCAAATCATCAATGACACCGATTGAAGAAGTTAAAGGAGAACTGAGAGAAACAGATACACTACTGGCCATTAAAATTGCTACATCACGAAGATGATGTGCTATAGACCCGGAATTTAACCGACAGGAAGAAGATGCTGTGATATGCAAATGATTAGCTTTTCAGAGCACCCACACAAGGTTGGCGCCGGTGGCGACACCTACAACGCGCTTGCTGACATGAGGAAACTTTCCAACCGATTTCTCATACACAAACAGCAGTTGACCGGCGTTGTCTTGTGAAACGTTGTTGTGATGCCTCGTGTAAGGAGGAGAAATGCGTACCATCACGTTTCCGGCTTTGATAAAGGTCGGATTGTAGCCTGCCGCGATTGCCGTTTATCGTATCGCGACATTGCTGCTCGCGTTGGTCGAGATCCAATGACTGTTAGCAGAATATGGAATCGGCGGGTTGAGGAGGGTAGTACGGAACGCCGTTCTGGATCCCAACGGCCTCGTATCACTAGCAGTCGAGATGACAGGCATCTTATCCGCATGGCTGTAACGGATCCTGCAGCCACGTCTCGATCCCTGAGTCAACAGATGGGGACGTTTGCAAGACAACAACCATCTGCACGAACAATTCGACGACGTTTGCAGCAGCATGGACTATTAGCTCGGAGACCGTGGCTGGGGTTACCCTTGACGCTGAATCACAGGCAGGAGCGCCTGCGATGGTGTACTCAACGACGAACCTGGGTGCACGGATGCCAAAACGTAATTTTTTTCGGATGAATCCAGGTTCTGTTTACAGCATCACGATGGTCACATCCGTGTTTGGCGACATCGCGGTGAACGCTCATTGGAAGCGTGTATTCGTCATCGCCATACTGGCGTATCACCCGGCGTGATGGTATGGGGTGCCGTTGGTTACACGTCTCGGTCACCTCCTGTTTGGACTGACGACACTTTGAACAGTGGACGTTACATCTCAGATGTGTTACGACCTGTGGCTCTACTCTTCATTCTATCCCTGCGAAACCCTCCATTTCAGCAGGATAATGCACGACCGCATGTTGCAGTTCCTGTACGGGCCTTTCTGGATACAGAAAATGTTCGACTGCAGCCCTGGCCAGCATATTCTCCAGATCTCTCACCAATTGAAAATGTCTGGTCTATGGTGGCCGAGCAACTGGCTCGTCACAATACGCTCTTGATGAACTGTGGTATCGTGTAGAAGCTGCATGGGAAGCTGTACCTGTACACGCCATCCAAGCTCTGTTTGACTCAATGCCCAGGCGTACCAAGGCCGTTATTATGGCCAAAGGTGGTTGTTCTGGGTACTGATTTCTCAGGATCTATGCACCCAAATTGCGTGAAAATGTAATCACACGTCAGTTCTAGTATAATATATTTGTCCAATGAATACGCGTTTATCATCTGCATATCTTCTTGGTGTAGCAATTTTAATGGCCAGTAGTCTATAATGGAGGGAGAAATAGGAGAATGAGAAAAAATTCATAGCAAAAATAATATTTTTCAAGGGCTTCGAGGAAAAAAACAAAGAAATTGACAGGTGCAGGGTAGACAGAAGGAAGGAGAAGAGCACAGGGAAAGAATGAGGAACAACTGCAAAGAAAGGAAGGAGAAAAGGAAGGAGGCGCAAAGTAGTTGACGCGGTACGCAGTAGGCCAGAGCAGTAACAACAAATGAGAGACGTGAGCCCCGGCTGGGGAGCGCGGCGACTCACCCTGCGTGAGGGCGGCGCCGACGGCGTCCACGAAGTCCCTCCAGGCGGGCAGCCGCAGCAGCCGCGCCAGCCGCGCCGGCAGCAGAGAGAGGCGCGCCGACTCGCCGAAGACGCGGTGCACCGCGGCCGCCAGCTGCTCCGTCGGCGCCCGCAGCTCCGAGCGCATCGCCGAGTACTGGCGCTCCCCCAGCAGCACCGCCACCAGCACTGCAGGCACATAGCACAGGTCACCATAGCCACTGTGCACGACGTGGTGCAGGATCGAAGCACGTCAGCCGTTCTCACACGGGACGCGCTACTCCTGGCAGTACCACACTTACATTTACGTAACATCGAATACCAGAGAAAATATTTGTACAGGGTGTTACAAAAAGGTACGGCCAAACTTTCAGGAAACATTCCTCACACACAAAGAAAGAAAATACGTTATGTGGGCATGTGTCTGGAAACACTTAATTTCCGTATTATAGCTCATTTGATTACTTCTCTTCAAATCACATTAATCATGGAATGGAAACACACAGCAATAGAACGTACCAGCCTGACTTCAAACACTTTGTTACAAGAAATGTTCAAAATGTCCTCCGTTAGCGAGGATACATGCATCCACGCTCCGTCGCATGGAATCCCTGATGCGCTGATGCAGCCCTGAAGAATGGCGTGGAAGAACATGGGGCCCCATCAACACATCACCAACAACGCCTGCCCAAACGTTCACAGAAAATCTGTGTTGATGACGTGGTTGCACAATTGCGTGCGAATTCTCGTCAGCCCACACATGTTGATTGTGAAAATTTACAATTTGATCACGTTGGAATGAAGCCTCATCCGTAAAGAGAACATTTGCACTGAAATGAGGATTGACACATTATTGGATGAACCATTCGCAGAAGTGTACCCGTGGAGGCCAATCAGCTGCTGATAGTGCCTGCACACGCTGTACGTATGTACGGAAACACCTGGTTCTCCCGTAGCACTCTCCACACAGTGACGTGGTCAACGTTACCTTGTACAGCAGCAACTTCTCTGACGCTGACATTAGGGTTATCGTCAACTGCACGAAGAATTGCCTCATCCGTTGCAGGTGTCCTCGTCGTTCTAGGTCTTCCCCAGTCGCGAGTCATAGGCTGGAATGTTCCGTGCTCCCTAAGACGCCGATCAGTTGCTTCGAACGTCTTCCTGTCGGGACACCTTCGTTCTGGAAATCTGTCTCGATACAAACGTACCGCGCCACTGCTATTGCCCTCTGCTAATCCATACATCAAATGGGCATCTGCCAACTCCGGATTTGTAAACATTGTACTGACTGCAAAACCACGTTCGTGATGAACACTAACCTGTTGATGCTACGTGCTGATGTGCTTGATGCTAGTACTGTAGAGCAATGAGTCGCATGTTAACACAACCACCGAACTCAACATTACCTTCCTTCAATTGGGCCAACTGGCGGTGAATCGAGGTAGTACAGTACATACTGCGAAACTAAAATGAGCTCTAACATGGAAATTAAGCGTTTCCGGACACATGTCCACATAACATCTTTTCTTTATTTGTGTGTGAGGAATGTTTTCTGAAAGTTTGACCGTACCCTTTTGTAACACCCTGTATAAGAAAATCGAAAAGCCGAATGAGAAAAAAAGAATTGGATATACCAAGAAGCACACGCGCTACACATTGATGGAAAACGCGGCATTTCTACCAGCTACATTCTATTGTGGCCAAGATACACACGAAGCCCATGCCTACTACAGTAGTACAAGTTTACATGCCAACTAGCTCTGCAGATGATGAAGAAATTGATGAAATGTATGATGAGATAAAAGAAATTATTCAGGTAGTGAAGGGAGACGAAAATTTAATAGTCATGGGTGACTGGAATTCGAGAGTAGGGAAAGGGAGAGAAGGAAACATAGTAGGTGAATGTGGATTGGGGGCAAGAAATGAAAGAGGAAGCCGTCTGGTAGAATTTTGCACAGAACATAACTTAATCATAGCTAAAACTTGGTTCAATAATCATAAAAGAAGGTCGTATACATCGACGAATCCTGGAGATACTAGAAGGTATCAGATAGATTATATAATGGTAAGACAGAAATTTAGGAACCAGGTTTTAAATTGTAAGACATTTCAAGGGGCAGATGTGCACTCAGACCACAATCTATTGGTTATGAACTGTAGATTAAAACTGAAGAAACTGCAAAAAGGTGGCATTTTAAGGAGATGGGACCTGGATGAACTGACTAAACCAGAGGTTGTACAGAGTTTCAGGGAGAGCATAAGGGAACAATTGACAGAAATGGGGGAAAGAAATACAGTAGAAGAAGAATGAGTAGCTATGAGGTAGGAAGTAGTGAAGACAGCAGAGGATCAAGTAGGTAAAAAGACGAGGGCTAGTAGAAGTACTTCGGTAACAGAAGAAATATTGAATTTAATTGATGAAAGGAGAAAATATAAAAATGCAGTAAATGAAGTAGGCAAAAAGCAATACAAACGCCTCAAAAATGAGACAGGAAGTGCAAAATGGCTAAGCACGGATGGCTAGAGGACAAAAGTAAGGATGTAGAGGCTTATCTCACTAGGGGTAAGATAGATACTGCCTACTGGAAAATTAAAGAGACCTTTGGAGAAAAGAGAACCACTTGTATGAACATGAAGAGCTCAGATCGAAACCCAGGTCTAAGCAAATAAGGGAAAGCAGAAAGGTGGAAGTAGTATATAGAGGATCTATACAAGGGCGATGTACTTGAGGACAATATTATGGAAATGGAAGACGATGTAGATGAAGATGAAATGGGTGATACGATACTGCGTGAAGATTTTGACAGAGCACTGATAGACCTGAGTCGAAACAAGGCCCCGGGAGCAGACAACATTCCATTAGAACTACTGACGGCCTTGGGACAGCCGGGCCTGACAAAACTCTACCATCTGGTGAGCAAGATGTATCAGACCGGCGAAATACCCTTAGACTTCAAGAAGAATTATGAATTCCAATCCCAAAGAAAGCAGGTGTTGACATATGTGAAAATTACCGAACTATCAGTTTAATAAGTCGCGGTTGCAAAATACTAACGCGAATTCTTTACACACGAATGCAAAAATTGGTAGAAGCCGACCTCGGGGAAGATCAGCTTGGATTCCGTAGAAATATTGGAACACGTAAGGCAATAGTGACCTTACGACTTATTTTAAAAGAAAGATTAACGAAAGGCAAACCTACGTTTCTAGAATTTGTAGACTTAGAGAAAGCTTTTGACAATGTTGACTGGAATACTCTCTTTCAAATTCTGAAGTTATCAGGGGTAAAATACAGCGAGCGAAATGCTATTTACAATTTCTACAGAAACCAGATGGATGTTATACTATTCGAGGGGCACGAACGGGAAGCAGTGGTTGGGAAGGGAGTGAGACAGGGTTGCAGCCTCTCCCCGATGTTACTCAATCTGTATATTAAGCAAGCAGTAAAGGAAGCAAAAGAAAAATTCGGAGTAGGTATTAAAATCCATGGACAAGAAATAAAAACCTTGAGGTTCGCTGATGGCATTGTAATTCTGTCAGAGACAGCAAAGGACTTGGAAGAGCAGTTGAACGGAATGGACAGTGTCTTGAGAGGAGGATATAAGATGAACATCAACAAAAGCAAAACGAGGATAATGGAATGTAGTCGAATGAAATCGGGTGATGCTGAGCGTATTATATTAGGAAATGAGCCACTTAAAGTAGTAAAGGAGTTTTGCTATTTGGAGAGCAAAATAACTGATGATTGTCGAAGTAGAGAGGATAAAAAATGTAACCTGGAAAGCGTTTCTGAAGAAGAAAAATTTGTTAACATCGAGTATAGATTTAAGTGTCAGGAAGTCGTTTCTGAAAGTATTTGTATGGAGTGTAGCCATGTATGGAAGTGAAACATGGACGATAAACAGTTTGGACAAGAAGAGAATAGAAGCTTTCGAAATGTGGTGCTACAGGAGAATGCTGAAGATTAGATGGGTAGATCACATAACTAATGAGGAGGTATTGAACGGAAATGGGGAGAAGAGGAGTTTGTGGCACAACTTGACTAGAAGAAGGGATCGGTTGGTAGGACATGTTCTGAGGTATGAAGGGATCACCCATTTATCGTTGGAGGGCAGTGTGGAGGGTAAAAATCGTAAGGGGGAGACCGAGAGTTGAATACACTAAGCAGATTTAGAAGGATGTAGGTTGCATTAGGTACTGGGAGATGAAGAAGCTTGCACAGGATAGAGTAGCATGGAGAGCTGTATCAAAGCAGTGTCAGGACTGAAGACCACAACAACAGCACATTAAATTCAGCTCCTCCAACAAATGTTACGATCTTCCGTAGGCTTTATTGGCCAATACGTTAGTAACTCATATTTAATTATAGCAAGTGCTACTAAAATCATGATCAATCTTTAATGTGACATTGACTTCAATATCACGCGAGTTATATTACAAAAATAACTTATAACAAACATTCTTCAACCTCCAATATGTCGTTTCTCGTCATTTTACTACGACAAATCCTATAAATAACGACCCATTTTCGAGAAATCGTCAGTGTTGTGGTGCTTAGAAGCAGCGTATACTCATAAGGCGTAAGTTATGATGCAAAACCCACCAAACAACTGAAAACGATATGTACAATATGGCGTCTCGGAAGTTCTGCTTGTGTCGTAAGGGAATTCTCGACTCTCATTGGCTCAACGTCTCTTAGCACGTTCCCAAAATATTGCATAACTCATTTTGTGTTTCACGCGGGGTGACTGCTTCTTAACGTGAAGCTATAGGAATTGACGTCACCAAACTCTAACAGCTCTACATGAACCTCAGCTAAGGGGCAATAGTAGTCTCTCAGTATTCTGCTCGCTGTACGATATTCAGGACGAAAGAGACAAGCATGTGGGGTAACAGCAATTGGGCAATGGGAATGATGCTTAATGACGTGTGTGCAGTCTAGATTGCACTGCTGTCTTGGAAAGAGGAAATAAATGATTTGAGTCCCCTCTGGGAAAGTGACTATTTGTCAGTGTGTTTTCATTCCATAGACACGGTATGTGTGCGTGTTCGAGGTCATGTGTAAGCCTGATAAATAGATAGCTAGACAGAGAGAGGGAAGGGAGAGTGCGGGGGGAAGGAGGAAGAATGTAAATGTAACGAACACATTCAAGATAGCTGAGACCCTAACACCGAGCTTTCCATAGACGATGTTCGGCTGTTACAGGTACAAAAGTAGTGAACGAATAAGGGCAATGAAAGTAGCAGCTAATTGTAACAAACATAGGTTCGGAAACAAAAGGTTTCTGCGTACGGCGTATTACGACTGAGTGCACGAACACTTTACAGCGTAGTCCCTGAGGATACACACTGTAGATATACACATGAGTAAAAACATATTACAAATGCTGCACATGGCCACCGTTCAGGAGAAGGCAGGCTTTAGCAGGCTTCGTCATCGATGCCTGTAGAAGTTCAAAAACTTCTCCTTTTTCAAGTCATGTTCATTCCATTTTGTGTAGCAAAAACTGGTCGACTATTTCGATCATGTTCCTTATGGTGAAAAGATGCGTATGTGGCACATACATGTCTATACACCGGCACATTCTCTTGTGGCTCCTATGTAACAGGAATCTTGGACAACAAGTGTATCTGTCATGGCTCGCCAGCACCGTGGCCTCCCATGCTTCCCGAATCTAAGCCGCTGGATTTTTTTTTTTTTTGGTGGGCATTTCTAACAGCATTGGTTATTCTAACTTCGTTCATAGTGTTGAACTCGCAGAACGCATTATGGATCGTTGTCAGTGCATTCGGAACACACTCTGGTATATTTTGAACATGTACGGGCGTCGCTGGGGAGGCGTGCTAAAGCTTGGCTACCCTTCACATGAATGATGGCTATGGAGAACACCTGTAATACTTTTGTCCTCAAGCGCATATCTGCAGTTCGGATTCTGGGGACTCTGCTGCAAGGTGTTCTTGTATTTAGCCGTAACAATTCGTATCTGGGAAATTACTGGTTTTAACAGCTACGTTTATTAGGATTATTTGCTTGATCGATCGTTCTCTGGTCATTCCTTTCGGTTATGCTTGCTGTTGTCCTACAGTCTGTAAAGGTCGCAGACAGTTTTTTTTTTTTTTTTTTTAAAGGATAAGACGGAAGTTTCTCATGCTCTCGAACGTTCACTACTGGAGACGTGGGCGATGGATACACTCGAGGTTCTTTGACAAAAAACTTAGACTAGGCTCGTTCCTAGGAAGGAGCATGGGCTGCCAGCAATCAGTAACACGGAACACTCCATGCAGCTGCCACGTTGAACCGATGTGTCGAAATCATGCTGCATGGATCAGTAACATCTAACACATACGGCCCAATTCACAGAATGCAATAAACACTATGACATGTACGGACCAAATTGTCTTTTCCCAACAACGCAATGTCTAGTTCCTGCACTGTACAGATAAAGCTACAAGCTGATCTCAACCCGAAAAGCGATATGAACCTTGTAGTGATTATCTAGGTATTGTCCATTGCCGTACTCCGATCTTCTTACTGACGTTTGTAGACAGTTATAGGGGACCTATAGTTTAACATGGGTGCCGATGTACGTTGTAACGACATTTTTCACATATTAGTAATTATTGTTGAAAGTGAAAGGACCGATACATTAAAGTACCGAATGAGGCGTAAAACAAAAAACTATGGACTATTATTGTGCTCCTTATCCGCATAGCCACATACTAGCCAGATTATTACTTTAACGAAATCTCGATTGGGAATTCGGATTGATGAGGGGGGCGTGCTAGGATGGTTGGTCGGTGCAAGTGTGCAAAACTACTGTGCCAGGGTGGCGTAGTGGATAGTTCATCTGCCTAATGAGCACGTGGCCCGGGTTCGAATCCTGGCCTTGGTACAAATCGCTTCAGTCTGCATACATTCATGTACACATTCATTAACGAACTCTGCTAGACAAATAGTTTTCGTTGAAATTTGTCATGCTTCAGTTGGAGTGGATCATGTTCTGAGGCATATGCAACCAGAAGGGTAAGCCTTGATGAGGACGATGTTTGGTTTCTGGGGAGCTCAACTGCGTGGTTATAAACACCCGGACAAAGTCCCAATCTTTACACAGTCCAATTTCGCCACGTTCAGGAATGATAAGGACAACACAAACATCCAGTCCCCGGGCAGAGAAAATCCCCAACCTACCCGGGAATCGAACACGGGGCCCCGTGATCCAGAGACAGTAACTTTAACCACAAGACCACGAGCTGCGGACGGTAAGCCTTGATCCTGACCGCAGTTACAGTGGATGGTTGCTCACTCCACCGACTCTCGCCTCGATTGTGAAACTTTCTATTTGCTCAAAGCAGCACAAATCGCAAGCCGTGTCATCACATTGGTACCAACGGAGATACAGTTCAGTTGCTACACGCACAGCCGCTGTGAGGGACGCAGACAGCTGCTTCTTACGACTTTTAGTCTGCCTTTTTTCAACTAACTTTCCGTTTTGTACATGATCTGTTCATTTAAACATAAATATCCTTCTTTTGCACTACATTTTAATTGCTTCGGTAGGCATCTTCTCACATTCTTGTGTGGACCCTGTTTCATTTCTCTGCTCGGATGTACTGCCTCAGAATTTTCTTTCTAATCTGAACGGTAAAAGCTGGAGAGGGATACAGTTTTTCTTTTCTTTTAAGGAGTCTTTTTCGTCAGTACGAATCTTGGTTTGATGATTTTCTTGCTTGAATCATTTTCGGAATCTCTCTTCTCCTACAGCAGAATTGTTTCACTTCTTCTGCTATCGTCTGTTTCAATTTTGAAACTTCGCAGGACCCTAATTTCTTTTCCCTTGCGTTTCATTTTCGTATTATTTGTCTTTAACACAATGTTTCCAAATTAGCGACGAGAAAGTCTACGTCGCGTGAAATCTTTGTTATTAATACATATTTACTTTTCGCCTTTTTCCAGTTATGATATATCCTTTATTCATTTTTATTACGTATACAGGTGTGACACTTTCGTAATCGTAACACATTGATGTAATGCCTTCTTGATGTTCCACTGTTACAATTTTCACTTACTTTCTAAAAGTATTGTAGATTTTTGCACTGCCATTGCACGTTATTCTAACTTTTTTCAAGATGTTGAATTCTTACTTTATTGTCTCCAATGATAATGGACAGTTGCCTATTTGAAATTACTAAGAGAGATACGAAAAGAAACAAATGCATTCTTTTTCTGATGATTGCAATCATCTTGTACCACTTCAACCATAAGAATTTTCAACACATTCATACACTGTAGGTTTTCACTGCCGCTGTTTACTTCGACTGCGTGAGAAGTCTTCGGAGATAAAACGGCTAATGCAAGCCGCTGCCATTTTATCTCCGAAGATGTCTCACGCACTCGGAAACTCAAGTCAGAGAACAATTTCATACATCGGTTCCAGAGTTTTAAATGAATGTTAACATGTCATGAATGTTAAGATGTAATGAATGTTAAGATGTCATAAAAAAATTCTTGTTAGCTGCCATCAAAATTATCATCATAAAGTTTCTTAAATGTGATACAGATTAACCCGTTGAGAAGTTTTATGAAAGGAAGCTTCATTTGCTGAATGAGAAACACTCTCTCAGCGATATGAGTGCAGTGGAAAGCACGTGGAAAGCCTGCATGTCCTTCAAACGAAAATAGCTCTTCTAAATTTGCCAGCAAAGTATTCCCGGAACAAACTGCACTCAGCGTGTGTCTCCGTCATACGCGTAAACAAACATGCGGGAACCGGCACGCAGCAAGATTATGGACTATTCAGGTGTGCAGTACGACGACGCTGTGGGCCCCTGTTCAGTAAGGAGAGCTGCCGTGACTTGGAGCTGTCAGTTATGCTGCCTTGTCTCACCCTAATGCGATTAACCGCGCTTGCGAGTGTTAACGTCTGGGTGGTCCGGTTCCTCATTTCACTGTATTCTCGATACTAGAGTGTCTCTAGTATATTCTAGTGAGTAATTCCTCACAACACCTCCCTGTCCACACTTCGTTAATTAGCTTCTACACCTAGATCCGCGTACCACAGTAAAATGCACAGGTGAGGGTAACTTTCATTGCATAGCGGGGATGTTTGACTGCTTCTGTGCCTACATGGAGTTTATTTGTAAATGCGCCTCTTGAACGCACAAAATTCACAATTCACTATTATCAGCCTCGGCTACTGCCATCTTCAGATCAATTACAAATAACAAACACGGCGTAACAAACCAAATTCATTTAGCTGAAGCAAAATCTGTATATAAGTAAAATAAAAGATATTTATATGATTAACACCCACGCATAGCAGGCATACATACGGTTGGTTGGTTGGTTTGTCTGGGGGAGGAGACCAATGTGCCTGAAGCGATTTAGGGAAATCACGGGAAACCTGAATCAGGATGGCCGCACGCTGGTTTGAACCGTCACCCTCCCGAATGCAAAAAAACTGGAGAATAAACAAATGATTGCATATTGCTAGTGACGGGGTCAAATATCTCACGAAATAAGCATCAAACGAAAAAACTACAGCCCGCATCTCGTGGTCGTGCGGTAGCGTTCTCGCTTCCCACGCCCGGGTTCCAGGGTTCGATTCCCGGCGGGGTCAGGGATTTTCTCTGCCTCGTGATGGCTGGGTGTTGTGTGCTGTCCTTAGGTTAGTTAGGTTTAAGTAGTTCTAAGTTCTAGGGGACTGATGACCATAGATGTTAAGTCCCATAGTGCTCAGAGCCATTTGAAAAAACTACAAAGAAGGAAACCCGTCCAGCTGGAAGGGGGGAAACCACATGGCGGTACGGTTGGCCCGCTAAATGGCGCTGTCATAGGTCAAACGGTGTAGGTACCCCCATGTTTTATCACATATTCGTGTAGTACGTAAAGAAATATGAATGTTTTAGTTGGACCACTTTTTTCGCTTTGTGATAGATGGCGCTGTAATAGTCACAAACGTATAAATACGTGGTATCATGTAACATTCCACCAGTGCGGACGGTATTTGCTTTGTGATACATTACCCGTGTTAAAATGGACCGTTTACCAATTGCTGAAAAGGTCGATATCGTGTTGATGTGTGGCTATTGTGATCAAAATGCCCAACGGGCGAGTGCTATGTATGCTGCTCGGTATTCTGGACGACATCATCCAAGTGTCCGGACCATTCTCCGGATAGTTACGTTATTTAAGGAAACAGGAAGTGTTCAGCTACATGTAAAACGTCAACCACGACACGCAACAAATTATGCTGCCCAAGTAGGTGTTTTAGCTGCTGTCGCGGCTTACCCGCACATCAGAAGCAGACAAATTGGGCGAGAATCGGGAATCTCGAAAACGTCGGTGCTGAGAATGCTACATCAACATCGATTGCACCCGTACCATATTTCTATGCACCAGGAATTGCATGGTGATGACTTTGAACGTCATGTACAGTTCTGCCACTGGGCACAAGAGAAATTACGGGACGGTGACACATTTTTTGCACGCGTTCTATTTAGCGACGAAGCTTCATTCACCAACAGCGGTAACGTAAACGGGCATAATATGTACTATTGGGCAACGGAAAATTCACGACGGCTGCGACGTGTGGAACATCAGCGACCTCGGCGGGTTAATGTATGGTGTGGCATTATGGGAGGAAGGATAATTGGCCCCAATTTTATCGATGGCAATCTAAATGGTACTATGTATGCTGATTTCCTAAGTAATGTTCCACCGATGTTACTACAAGATGTTTCACTGCATGACAGAATGGCGATGTACTTCCAACATGATGGATGTCCGGCACATAGCTCGCGTGCGGTTGAAGCGGTATTGAATAGCATATTTCATGACAGGTGGATTGGTCGTCGAAGCACCGTACACTGGCCCGCACGTTCACCGGATCTGACGTCCCCGGATTTCTTTCTGTGGGGAAAATTGAAGGATATTTGCTATCGTGATCGACCGACAACACCTGTCAACAAAATCGTTCAAATGGCTCTGAGCACTATGGGACTTAACTTCTGAGGTCATCAGTCCCCTAGAACTTAGAACTACTTAAACCTAACTAAGGACATCACACACATCCATGTCCGAGGCAGGATTCGAACCTGCGCCGTAGCGGTGGCACGGTTCCAGGCTGTAGCACCTAGAACCGCTCGGCTACACCGGCCGGCGATGGAAATTCCCGTAATACGAACACGTGCTACTGAAGCCACGAAACCTTGCACTATGGAGCAATGGAAGGAAGTAATTCGGCCTGACGAGTCTTGTTTCACACTATTTCCAGGTTCCTGTCGAGTTTACGCCATCCCACGACTGCTTGCTGCGATGAGAACAATATGGCGCGGTTCGGTAATCATTTTGCCAGTCTTATCGTGGAATCCCAAGGACGCCACGGTTGCTCTCAATGTTCGCATTGCTGCCAATGACTACGTCTCCAGTTTGACTGACAGTACAATTTTTGTTCCCCAGTGGGGATGCTGCGTTCCAAGACGATAGAGCCCCTGTTCATACAGTTGCTATCGTCTCAGAGCGGTTTTGTCAGCACGAGTATGAATTGTCCCATCCCCCTGGCCACAACAGCCATCAGACTTTAATATTACTGTGAATTTGTGATCTACATCGAAGAGAAGGTTGCATGATGGCTAACCACATGAATCATCGTTAACTCAACTTCCCACTGTTCTGTAGGAAGAATGGTATAAGAACCCCTTGAAAACCACATAGAATCTGTGTTCATCTATTCCGAGGCGGTTCAAGTCTGTTTCGAATGCCTAAGGTTTTCCTGCACTGTAAAAAGCATGGTAATGCATTGTGCTTTCATATTTTTGTACACCCCCTATATATCAGCATATGCAATCATTTGTTTATTCTCCAGTTTTATTGCACAACATATACCTTACGTTGTTCATGTATGTCTTGTTGTGTAACTATGGAATTGTATTCTCCTTTTCAGATTTGAAAAAGTTTTATAGGTTGTAATTATAATACGATATGAAAATGCTAGCTGAGGTAATGTGATGTCCCGCATAACGATAAATATTATATGTGTAAATGTTCTCTAGGTTGAGAAGATTTTGCTGTTAAAACAAGAGAATGCGAGTTCCTGTGTCGGGAAGAGGAACTGCGAGTGTATGCAGACGCGCTATATGGAAATTTTAATTAGACTATGAGATATTTTCCGAACGATTTTGAAATTTGGGGTATGAATTGCTTCAGACGTGGACCCCCCAGACATCTTTTGATTTTGCATGGCTAAGTGAAGACAACCTGGAGGCTGCATAATAGCAATTTTGTACGCCCCATTATTATGTAAGTGGAGGTTTCTGTTGTATTAAACCTGAAGGTTATTAAAAGATTACGCTCGTTGATTTGAAGTATGCGCGCGTTGGAAATTTTAATAATTGTGAACTCTTTTGATTAGATGCTGAAGTATCTCTGTGTTGAACTATGATGTTTTTCGGCAAAGAGAAGTTTAAACGGACAGAAACTTGCCGATTTTATGGGTCATTCGCGTATTTCACGTAATGTGTGTGTGTGTGTGTGTGTGTGTGTGTGTGTGTGTGTGTGTGTGTGTGTGTGTGTAGACGAACTAAAAGAAATGTGCACGCTCTGTTAAGACAAATTGGGAACGGGCGTGTATTGTTAGTTGTAGTAACAGTGTTTTAACTGACATCAATCTCTTTAGCAGGCATATCGCGAACTGTCGAATGGTTGACTCTCAGCGAAAAACTGCAATACTCAAAATTCAAATGGCTCTGTGCACTATGGGACTTAAAATCTGAGATCATCAGTGCCCTACACTTAGAACTACTTGAATGTAACTAACCTAAGGACATCACACACATCCATGCCCGAGGCAGGAAACCAACCTGCGACCGGAGCAGCAGCGCGGTTCCGGACTGAAGCGCCTAGAACCGCTGGGCAAACTGCAATACTCTGAATTTTAATTTGATGTTTGATGATTGTAAACTTCGGAGGTACATCATTTGCAACAGCGTTCATTTTGTGTTGGTGTAGTGGTGGTTGCAGATTTTCAGCATCAGCGACGCTACGCCATCCGAAGATGTCTTCTCTAACGCCTCTCGTTACTCGGACGGAACTCGCCGCTCACCGAAAAGACAGCGCAGCTACCGACAACCTTATATGTCTGTGTTTATTTCTGAGCATGAATTTTAGAGCCATAAAAAACAGAATCAGAATTAATGCTAGTAACAGAGTAAAACTTCACTTTCGAGAAGGAAATTATTTGTAAGGAATTATTAAATAAATGGAAAATTGCGAGTAGAACTTGGCTCTCCGAGTAGAACTTCACCTATGTATACAGATATTTCATTTATAGGTTTTGATGACTGAGTTTGCGAGTATCGACATAAATTGACTACAATGACTTAAAAGCTTCAATTTTCTAGACCGCCAATGAGCCGTAGACCTTAGTATTTGGTGTAAATTTCAACTTGATAGCCTTAACCATTCCTGAGATAAAGCATTCGTAATAGACGGAAAAGAAGTATTTTTACATGATATAATCACAAATCAAGAATTTTTCGTTTTTTTTCATTTACTTTCAGTGTGAAACCTCCTCCTTCGCAAATTTCATGATTCTAGGTCAACGGGAAGTACCCTACAGGTTTTGGTGAGTGAGTTTTGTACTAACAAAACATGTGACATAATCGGCCGTGTCTTTTGACTACATTGACGTGGAATCTTAATTTCTTTTACACCACCAATGAAAGATAGATCTTTCTGTTTTACATAAATTTCAACTTGATACCTCTACCCGTGCATGAGAAAAGGGTGTGTTAACAGACGGACACACAGATGGTCAACGAAATATTCTTTCAAGGGTTCCGTTTTTACCGAGTGAAGTACGAAACCTTACAGACAAAGACAAAATCACAACTGATCCACTCCAGAATGTTACGTAACACAAACAATCAACTTTCACAGCGACTAAAGTATTTGAGTGACAATTTGGCAACAGGATGCGATAAGCCATTCTGAATAAATAGCATTGTAATATCATTTATTATTTCGTGTAGATAAGTAAAGCAGAACAGAAAACAGTTAATGCTTTTCAAGTAGTTCTGAAGTGCTAGATTTTGAATGTCTAACGAAATGACGTCCCATAGTAGCCTGTTATTACGAGTGATTTACACAAGATAGCGTCACAGCTACTTTCAGTGTGGTGGACTCTGTACGGTTTAGTTAGTTGCTGGCGTAGCACAATTTACTCAAATACATGCAGTACCACCTCGACGATTGTTACGTCTACACACCCATCTGAGAAGTTTATTCATCTGAGCTCAAAACAGATCACACTACTAATCTTAGTTTATGAATTATTTTAAAACTGTGATATACTACCTCAATTTATTATTGTTTAGTATGGCTGCGTGCAAGTTACATTTATCTCTGACATAGAGGAAGTGACTCTAGCATTTCGGAAAAAAATCTGTTTACTGGGGTCAATGGCGTAACCGACTAGTCGTTAATGTATCATACGGTTCATTTCATCCAAAAGCCGACTAGTTGGATTTAAGTGTCAGGAAGTCGTTTCTGAAAGTACTTGTATAGAAGTGAAAGGAGGACGATAAATAGTTTGGACAAGAAGAGAATAGAAGCTTTCGAAATGTGGTGCTACAGAAGAATGCTGAAGATTAGATGGGTAGATCACATAACTAATGAGGAGGTATTGAATAGAATTGGGGAGAAGAGGTGTTTGTGGCACAACTTGACTAGAAGAAGGGATCGCTTGGTACGACATGTTCTGAGCCATCAAGGGATTACCAATTTAGTATTGGAGGGCAGCGTGTAGGGTAAAAATCGTAGAGGAAGGCCAAGAGATGAATACACTAAACAGATTCAAAAGGATGTAGGTTGCAGTAGGTACTGGGAGATGAAGAAGCTTGCACAGGATAGAGTAGCATGGAGAGCTGCATCAAACCAGTCTCAGGACTGAAGACCACAACAACAACCGACTAGTTGGAGAAAAAATTTCTTCAATTGTCACATCCAACTAGTGTAGTAGTTATTTTGGGCATCCAGAGATGGGATAACATAACACAGGTCAGTTTTTTTTTTCTTAGCCATCATTGTTGTGGCTGGCACTTGCAGTCGACGTCCTCAGTTGTTTCCTGGATGTGTTCCAATCTCTGTCTTCCTCTACAGTTTTCACCATTCTTCTAGTGCCACTGAGCTTATTCCTTGATGTCTTAACCGATGTTCTATCATCCTGTTCCTTCTTCCTGTCACAGTTTTTCATATATTCCTTTCTCCGCCAATCCTGCGGAGAACCTCCTCATTTCCTACCTTATCAGTCGACCGTTATCAACATTTTTTTCTAATGAAAGAGACAGGTTACGAAACACTCGTACTTGGAGCCCCTTCGCTACGTGACACTATAAAGACGCCACCTAGCCATGTCTCTGACACCATCACTCATGCTTTTGTTCAGAGAACCTCATCCTAGTTGCTTTTGTTTGAGCTGGACTCTATTACTTGCTGCATTATTTGTAGTGGATCTTGGTGCACTTGAAGGAGAACAAGTTAATTGAATCTTCTGTTTACTGTGTTAACTTGTTCGCTCAACATTTGTGCTCCCGTTCAGCTTCCCTATGACGACAGTTGCCACGTCACTCTTTAGTCCACCTCTGCTTACCATTGTGCACGAAGCTGTACACAACAAGAGTCATCCTACCAAATGGTATTCTTCCTCTGTGCCATAGTCCCGGTCTTACAGCTTGGAAATCACGTTTACCTGTTAAAGTAATTTACATAACTGACGATTGGTTTTTATCCGGACACGCACAAAAACATACGATTTTCATATTAGGTGCATTGTGCTGTCATCTACTGCCAGGCACTCCATATCAGCGACCTCAGTAGTCGTTAGACATCGTGAGAGACCGAAATGAGACGCTCCGCGGAACTCACGGACTTCGAACGTGGTCAAGTGATTGGGTGTTACTTGTGTCATACCTCTGTACGGGAGATTTCCACACTCCTAAACATCCGTAGGTCCACTGTTTCCGATGTGATAGTGAAGTGGAAACGTGAAGGGATACGTACAGCACAAAAGCGTACAGGCCGACCTCGTCTGCTCACTGACAGAGACCGCCGACAGTTGAAGAAGGTCGTAATCTGTAATAGGCAGACATCTATCCAGGTCATCACACAGGAATTCCAAACTGCATCAAGATCCACTGTAAGTACCATGACAGTTAGGCAGGAGGTGAGAAAACTTGGATTTCATGGTCGAGCGGCTGCTCATAAGCCACACATCACGCTGGTAAATACCAAACGACGCCTCACTTGGTGTAAGGAGCGTAAAATTGGGCGATTGAACAGTGGAAAAACGTTGTGTGGAGTGACAAATCACGGTACACAATGGGGCGATCCGACGGCAGGGTGTGGGTATGGCGAACGCCCAGTGAACGTCATCTGCCAGTGTGTGTAGCGCCAACAGTAAAATTCGGAGGCGATGGTGTTACGGTGTGGTCGTGTTTTTCATGCAGGGGGCTTGCACCCCTTGTTGTTTTGTGTGGCACTATCACAGTACAGGCCTACATTGGTGTTTTAAGCACCTTTTTCCTTCCCACTGTTGAAGAGCATTTTGACGATGGCGATTGCATCTTTGGACACGATCGAGCACCTGTTCATAATTGACGGCCTGTGGCTGAGTGGTTACATGACAATAACATCTCTGCAATGGACTGGCGTGCACAGAGTCCTGCCCTGAATCCTATAGAACACCTTTGGGATGGTTTGGAATGCCGACTTCGTTCCAGGCCTCACCAACCGACACCGATGCCTCTTCTCTGTGCAGCACTCCTTGAAGAATGGGCTGCCATTGTCCAAGAAACCTTCCAACACCTGACTGAACGTATGCGTGCGAGAGTAGAAGCTGTCATCAAGGCTAAGTGGGGGCTAAAGCCATACTGAATTCCAGTATTACCGATGGAGGGCGCCTCGAACTTGTGAGTCATTTTCAGCCAGGTTTCCGGATACTTCTGATGACATAATGTACCTAGTAGCGGAGTTCCGTCATGTTGTTTAGGCACTGACAGGTTTCGATAGTGAGACATTTGCAGCTTTTGTCTGCATATTTTCTTCACACTCCTCTTCAATGACCGTTCCTCATGATCACTATGAACGCCCCCACCTGCGCTGTAAGTTGGTGGAATTTGATTTTCCACTTTCCCTGTATCTGGTATTGTGATTTCCCTAACTCGCTTCAGGCGAAAGTCGGGAGGGCCAACGGCCTTGCCGCAGTGCTAACACCGGTTCCCGTCAGATCACCGAAGTTAAGCGCTGTCGGGCTGGGCTAGCACTTGGATGGGTGACCATCCAGTCTGTCGAGCGCTGTTGGCAAGCGGGATGCACTCAGCTCTTGTGAGGCAAACTGAGGAGCTACTCGATTGAGAAGTAGCGGCTCCCGTCTCGGAAACTGACATACGGCCGGGAGAGCGGTGTGCTGACCACATGCCCCTCCATATCCGCATCCAGTGACCCTATGAGCTGAGGATGACACAGCGGCCGGTCGGTAGCGTTGGGCCTTCGTGGTCTATTCGGGAGAAGTTAAGCTTTTTAGTTTTTAAAAGTCGGGGGGGGGGGGGGTGAGGGTTCCTTTGAAATGGTACGGTCGACTTCGTTTCCCATCCTTCACAAATCCGAGGGGACCGATCACCTCACTGTTTGGCTCTGTCCCCCAAATCGACCGATAGACCAATGCATCTGGTATCAATCTCGATACCGTGTGTGTTGAATAACTGTGGTAGCCTTGTATACCGAAGCACCCACCACACGAGTATCAACAGTTCGCCCACGTCCGACTTCACTAAGCTCTGATACAATGCACTCGGCACTACACAAAACACTGCTCTGACCAAGCCTGACATTTGCAATGTATTGAGGACGTCGTGCAGGTGCTGTTCGCGGTCAGCTGTAACAGACCAACCCGCTGGCTCGGCTAGCATCCGAATTTATGTTGAAGCATGAATTTCTGGCGGTGTTTCGTTACTTTTTGTCCACTCCATGTATAGGGAATGTATTCCTGGGATTATGGCCTCTATTGTTCAAACACCGTGCTGAAGCTCTGAAGGAGAACAGATGTGCTCATGCATGTCTTCGTTTGTTAAGCTCAAGAGCAGTACGGAGGTGCTCACTCTCTTCAGTTGCAGATGATGTGAAACAGGCGCTATGCATTACAAAGATATTTTTAGTTGAAATTGTGGTATGGCGTATCGATACCACCTCAAAGTACATCGTGGTTGGTAACGGAATGGCAAGTTTCCGTCTGACGCCGAAAGCGATGGATCCGGCGGACCCAATGGAGCACTCCCGCTGAGACACGCCTCTGGCAGCTCTGGACTGCGAGCGCCGTCTGGTGCCACCATACGGGACGGCTGGTGACAGCCGCTCAGCTCGCCTGTACTTGGAGCGACTTCGCTACGGGACGCTACTCACACGCCACCAAGTCGCGGCACTCACATCATCGTTTGTGCGTAAGTATAGAAAGATTCTTCTCTGTTGACGCTGAAAGCCGGGCTCTATTTCTTATTGCATTATTGGTAAGAAGTCTTTGTGCACGTGCAAAAATGCAAGTTAAATAAACCGTTTGTTTACTGTGTTAACTTGTACGCTAATCATTTCTGCCCCTGTGCAGCATTCCTACGACGACACCGCTCTGTAGCCCACCTCTACTTACCGTTGTAGACGAAATTGTACACACGACAGAGACTCCGACAGTGTACATTGCGACGAAGATGAAACGATGTTCTAATCTCGTACACTACTGGCCATTAAAATTGCTACACCACGAAGATGACGTGCTACAGACGCGAAATTTAACCGACAGGAAGAAGATGCTGTGATATGCAAATGATTAGCTTTCCAGAGCGACACCTACAACGTGCTGACATGATTGAAGTTTCCAACCGATTTCTCATACACAAACAGCAGTTGACCGGCGTTGCCTAGTGAAACGTTGTTGTGATGCCTCGTGTAAGGAGGAGAAATGCGTACCATCACGTTTCTGACTTTGATAAAGGTCGGTTTGTAGCCTATCGCGATTGCGGTTTATACTATCGCGACATTGCTGCTCGCGTTGGTCGCGATCCAATGACTGTTAGGAGAGTATGGAATGGGTGGGTTCAGGAGGGTAATACGGAACGCCGTGCTGGATCCCAACGGCCTCGTTTAACTAGCAGTCGAGATGACAGGTATCTTATCCGCATGGCTGGAACGGATCGTGCAGCCACGTCTCGATCCCTGAGTCAACAGATGGGGACGTTTGCAAGACAACAACCATCTGCACGAACAGTTCGACGACGTTTGCAGCAGCATGGACTATCAGCTCGGAGACCACGGCTGCGGTTACCCTTGACGCTGCATCACAGGCAGGAGCGCCTGCGATGGTGTACTCAACGACGAACATGGATGCAGGAATAGCAAAACATTTTTTGGGATGAATCCAGGTTCTGTTCACAGCATCGTGATGGTCGCATCCGCGTTTGGAGACATCGCGGTGAACGCAAATTGGAGGCGTGTATTCTTCATCGCCGTATTGGCGTATCACCCGGCGTGATGGTATGGGGTGTCATTGCTTACACGTCTTGGTCACCTCTTGTTCGCATGGCGGCACTTTGAACAGTGGCCGCTACATTTCAGATGTGTTACGACCCGTGGCTCTACCCTTCATTCGATCCCAGCGACACCCTACATTTCAGCAGGATAATGCACGAGCGGATGTTGCAGGTACTATACGGGCCTTTCTGGATACAGAAAATGTTCAACTGCTCCGCTGGCCAGCACATCCTTTCTCACATCTCTCACCAATTGAAAACGTCTGGTCAATGGTGGCCGAGCAGCTGGCTCGTCACAATACGCCAGTCACTACTCTTGATGAACTGTGGTATCGTGTTGAAGCTGCATGGGCACCTGTACCTGTACACGCCATCCAAGCTCTGTTTGACTCAATGCCCAGGCGTATCAAGGCCGTTATTACGGCCAAAGGTGGTTGTTCTGGGTACTGATTTGTCAGGATCTGTGCACCCAAATTGCGTGAAAATGTAATCACATGTCAGTTCTAGTTTAATATATTTGTCCAATGAATACCCGTTTATCGTCTGCATTTCTTCTTGGTGTAGCAATTTTAATGGCCAGTAGTGTAGATTCGTCGAAATGGCTACGACGGCAAAAACAGACGTGTACTTGCTCATGTGGGAGGTTTACCGACACGCGGTCTTCGCTCGGACCATCCGCGACTGGAGAGTCGGAAATGCGGGCAGTAGCCCACCGGCTGTGTGGACACGCAGAGCACGCAGAGGCGTGTACGCGGCGCCGGCGCCGGCGCGGCACTCACCGTCGGTGGCCCAGAGGTACATGTGGCCCTCGAGGTCGGGCACCACCTGGCCGGCCGCCAGCTCCGAGGCGAAGTTCTGGGCGACGGCGCGGCACGGCGCCACCAGCAGCTCGGGGACGCTGCCGGCTCGCAGCAGCTGGCCGCTCAGCACCCGCCGGAAGCGCAGCCACTCCTCGCCGTCCCTGCGGGCCACACAAGAGCACCACTGTCACCCGGCACTCACTGCGGGTCAGGCAGAAACGCCGAAACACCGTGCTAGGATTGTAAATGCCGTCGTTAGTAGGGCTGGGCAAACTCGTTCATCCTTGGGAACTAGTTCACTGCTGATCGTTCTTTTTTGGGAACCGTTCATTTTTACTCGTTCACCGTTCATTTGTGATTGGTATATGGTTCTTATGAAAAACTGCAAACTAGTAGTGTAGGTGACTGGAGGATGGAGGGCACCAAGAGGGGGCACTTGCCTCCCCCCTGGAGTATACAGTTTTTATTCATTACTGATTTCTTACGCACTTTTAGAAGTAATTTCTGTAATTCTGCAGAACCTCTCGTTTAGCCAACTGTAGCCTTATGTGCGGATCGCAGGGAAATAATATGGGGTGGCGCACGGAAAATCGACCGCGAGTACAGACTGCTCGCCAATTACGGACGATGTGTTGCCCGTTACGAGCAGATACAACAAACAGACAAACACGTAATAACTAGGCAGTGAAGAAATAACAAGCTAATGCAAGCAAAATTTGCGAAACAATCGATGACGATGTGTAGAGAGCTGGAGAGGAGAACATGAAAATCTCAAGCGACGCAGATGGGCTATAGCTCATGCAGTCTTGCAAACCTTTTGGTGGCTGTTTCCCAACTTAATAGACCACAAGTGTCTTGTATAAAATTCTTCGTTTCGACTTTCACTACATAGCTATGCTACGTTGTAAACAATAATCGTTTACACCCTATATATACTTCACATTGTCTCTGAGTTCGTAGGCGAAGTAGAGACTTTATGAAAGCATAAAATAAAATGTAATTTTCTCATACTTGCGTCACATCCTCCGTAAAAATTAGATTTTTATGTTGCATTATTAAAGCTAATGCAGCAATAATAATAATTAAGTTCCCAGTAACAAAGTTTTTGGTTTCAAAGCTCCTTCTGAACAAATGTTTTTGAGATAAGTAAATACGATTTTATGGCAATCTATGTCTTTTCAAATGGAGAGGCACCGCTTCTCCTACTGAGCCAAAATGACCCTCAACCCACTTCTTTTTTTTTTTTCCTTCAAAGAAACCAAACTAGCAGGTAATGCAAATTGGAAACAACCAAACTTAAAAATAATTAGAGCCTTCCAAAACGTAATGTTTTCTATATGATACACGAAAATCGTTTTATATGAATTTTCTTACACGAAAATTAAGTAAATTATTGAAAGTTAGCTGCCAAATCAAGTCGATGAAACCAAAAAAATGTATGAATAACAAACAACTTGCCTTATTATAAGTATGTCTTCTGCTGTTCATCGATATAATGTAGTGAGCTGATATGCCCTTTTGTTACCTGAAGTGACGAACCTATTACATACAACGTAATTTTTATGTAATTTACGTAACTGTAAGTCTGCGCTGCTATATTTGACCGCGAACGACACCTGTGGGATCGCCTCACACGTTGCAAGTGTCAGCCGTGGTCCGTACCCGAGGTTCTGGTCAAATGAAACTGCACTGAAGCGCCAAAGAAACTGCTATGGCAATAACACAACAAGCACACAAATCCAGTGTCCAATTTCCTGATGTTTGCAGTGGTACAAATGAAAGTTCGAGTGTGTCTCCACCTGCACTATACAATAAGACAGTCGCAACAGCAGCCCTCCCCACCAACCCCAATTCTGCAAACAATCCAACTGCCACGAATAAATGAGCTTCAAACGTCTGATTACTTTACAAGTGAATTAACGCGTTAAATATTTGACGTTACGCGTAAGAAGCCTTAATGGTTGAAGATACAAAAGGTTTCAAATTAAACTTTGTTGGAAGTCGCGAAGTACCTCCATTCTCGGTTACTGGATAAAGAGAGTCTGGGTAATTTAGGCGCTTTAAGCCATACTGGCTCAAAACATATACACAGCGTCCACTTACTCTGTTAAAACTGTGGTGGACAATTAACCATCGCCGGCCGCGGTGGCCAAGCGGTTAAAGGCGCTACAGTCTGGAACCGCGCGACCGCTACGGTCGCAGGTTCGAATCATGCTTCGGGCATGGATGTATGTGATGTCCTTAGGTTAGTTAGGTTTAAGTAGTTCTAAGTTCTAGGGGACTGATGACCTTAGAAGTTAAGTCCCATAGTGCTCAGAGCCATTTCAACCATTTTGAATTAACCATCACTCTGCAACTTTAGGTAAGTACGAGGGTTGGTACTTTAATAGTGACAGCTATTTATTTACAGCTCGTACAAAATAGATACGTGTTTCAAAATATTACTGAACTCAAAGTAGTCACCAGCATTGTGCCAGAGATGTGGAAGTCGTAGGATACTCTTAGCAGTGCCAGTTTTATTGACGGTTCTAGCGGCGCGGTCTATTGCCCGACTAATTTGTAGTAGTTCTGAAGAGAATGCCGTATAGTGTATCCTTCAGTTTCAAACTCGAGTTGAACTCACGAGAGCTTAAGTCAGGGGAGTGCGGTAGGTGGTATAGCACTTAGCAGCCCCATCAGTCAAACAAATCAGTAACAGCTTGCACTGTACATGCTTGAGCATTGTCCTGCTAAATGATGGTCACGTCCTGCAGAGAGTATCATAACTTCTGTCTCTATGCTGTTCATTTTTGAAACACAGCTTACGACCAGCTGAGAGACAGCGGCAGCCAGAGGCTCCACTCGCACCTGCAGCCCCTGCGCCACGACACTGATGTTCAGAGAGCCTCATCACTGTTGCTGTTGTAATAGTTTCACTTATTTTTGATGCTTATTTTATAATAAGTCTTTTGGCACTTGGAGAGATACAGGTTAACTCAATCTTCTGTTTGTCGTATTAACCTGGTCGCTAATCATTTCTGCTCCCTGTCGTTATGTACAAAGTTGCACACACCAGGACCAGCCCTGGAGGGATGCTCGGGTAGCCGAAGTGATTATGGCGACTGCTCGCGATAAGCGGGAAATCTGAGTTTCGAGTCCGCACAGTGCGAGTCTGTTTCGTAACGGTTAATCGATACGCAAGTGGCCACAGTGTCGAGACAACAGCCCGGCACGACATGCGCCCACAGCAGTTTGCAGGGGTTATTGGTTCCCTCGCAAAGCAGGAAACAGCGGCTGGATCTTATGTAAGGCAAATGATCACCGAAATATTTATCTGCGAGCTTTGATTCCTCTCATTTTATCGCGACGGTTATTATCCCTGTGTAAGTGGGGACGTGACTTTTCTGGTTCTGTAAGTCATAGTTTTTACTTTAAAGCTTCACTTCGTAACTGAGAATGCAACTGTTAGCTCAAGTATGACTAGGAGGTGGAGTGAGGTGTGGACATATTTTCATATATTAATATTTCCTAAAGATAAAGGATTCACTTTTGATTGACAATTCGAACGCGATTAGTAGTAGTGACCAGAGCTCCAAATCCACAAGCAGTAAACCTTCTTATTGTAAAACTAGCGTAATAGGTATCGTTCCCAAAACTGGAGCAAATGTAGGCAATTATGCACGTTAGTGTTCAAAAATATTACATACTTATGCAGTGTTGTGTAACAGATGTCAAATGGCTCTAAGCACTATGGGACTTAACATCTGAGGTCATCAGTCCACTAACTAACCTAAGGACAACACACATCCATGCCCGAGGATGGATTCGAACCTACGATAGTAGCAGCAGTCCGATTCCAAACTGAAGCGCCTAGAACCGCTTGGCCACAGCGGCCGGCTCTCTTTGATCACTATTGCTTGGTTAGCAACAATCATCCGATAAACTGTGAGTATTTCGTTGGTAATATGGTTATAACAAGCACATATAACACATTTTAAGCAGTATTTATTTACTCCATGCTAAAACAAATAAAATATCTGGAGAGGTATTATGAAACATTTACTCAATCCAATGTTCTGTTATGCGCATTATGCAATCTTTTGCCATTATTACGTTTTTCTTCAAAACTGACTTACCAATAAATAGTTAGATGTCAACAAAGACGTGATCATGAATAAACGATAAAACTGCTAGGCATCGCTGGGTATCAAGTGTAAATCATATTTCAGATCTTCAAGTTCGGGACTAAATATGACATCCGCTTGAGGCCACAGTAGATTAAAGAGTCTATAAGAGTTTGAAATAGAGCATCTTCACTGCTGATCTTCTGTGTGTCCATTGTAACACAGGAGTCATCATCATGGTCTGGTTTTATGTTCCGCTTGAACTAATCTTCCTTTTTCTACATTATTTCGCTTATTTTCGTCCAATTAATTTTGTTTCCTGTAGTGTCAAGCCTACAAATGGTTCAAATGGCTCTGAGCACTATGGGACCCAACATCTGAGGTCATCAGTCCTCTAGAACTGAGAAGTACTTAAACCTAACTAACCTAAGGACATCACACACATCCACGCCCGAGGCAGGATTCGAACCTGCGACCGTAGCAGTCGCGCGGCTCCGGACTTGGCAGAAATGCGTGCCCAGCATTCAGGGACCTCAGAGAAACTGAGATGACAGACGAATGATTTTCCATGAAGCCTTCAACTTCAAGATTATTTTGATGTTTCATTTGCAGCCACCACGTGAACCTGGTCACAAAATTAGCTGAGTGATGTTTTCCTTTACGTTATTCTCCATACACTTCTTGAGGTACGAACCTACTTCTTGGGTGCCTTGACCTGCAGCGCCTTCGACCCAAACAAAGCAAAACCCTCTTCCCGTTGTATTGTGAACAAGGCTCCTATGAACCCACAACAGCTTTTTACAGAATGTAGTGCTGTCAGGGATCCCCGGTAATCGCAATGTCTTCTCAAGATCAAACATGATCGTTTAAATCCTTCATTCTCTTCTGCCCTTTGCATAGCTTAGAAAATTCTTGTTCTCTTCTCCTTCCCTCTTCAATCGCATTGCCTTCCAGGTCCATGATTTCTATTGTTTCAGACTGACATGAGAAACAACAAAGCAGTGTTTTGTTACTGACAGTGGTGTCACTTGTAGATCACTATTGCAAAACACGTGGCATTTGTTTCACCTTTACTAAAATGGAAATATGGAACGGAGAATATTTTTTGCTAAACTAGGATACACTTGTCGAGAACAAGTGAGGTGGTACTCTCACTATTCCCGTTTTGGCGCTTGTATCAATATCAGTGCTGCTAACCGTTATTCAATTATCGTAGCGATTCTCAGTAGTAAGATAACTTTATTCAGAGTCTTTCCATTGCCAGTATTCTTTTAACAAACTCAGTACTATGTAGGGAACTTCGTTCTCCTTCAACGAGCCAACGGCTGCAGTAGTCGTGCTTCGGGCAGGGACGTAGCAAGAGCGCCCGACTGGAGTGGTTCCACGGTGGTTACACCAAGAACGTTTTTCACTGGCTGCAAGTAACATAAAGATGCATTCAGAGTAAGGAATTCTGACAAATCAGTTGTTGCGAATCATGTATACGAAATAGTTCATCCCCCGTAGTGAATAGGAGACTGAGAAATCTTGTACTTAGAAAACAAAGTGAGGTAACTCTACTTGCTAGAAGAACTGGACGTCGCCATTCATGAAAAGTAACGGATGTCTACCGGTGTTTGTTCTAGAATAATAACAGCACGTTGATCCTGTTTTGATTCATTTGGTAGTTACATCACCATAGTCCACGTTTCCGCGTTTACCGCACGCAATACGGAAAGAAATGAATGCCACACACTAATATCTTGCCTACATGTTGGTGATTACATACGCACAAAGGAGTCGCGCTAAGAAGCATATAAGCTGCAACAACGCCCCAAAACGGAAACTTTGTGATAGCGTTTTATATTTTAGGTCAGGTACAAGATTATCAACCCCTAATACGTCTCTGACAAAATACACTAAGTGATCAAAAGTATCCGGACAACCCCAAAACATACGTTTTTCATACTGTGCTGCCACCTACTGCCAGGTACTCCATATCAGCGACCTCAGTAGTCATTAGACATCGTGAGAGACCAGAATGGAGCGCTCCGCGGAACTAAGGGACTTCGAACGTAGTCAGGTCACACGTCTGTACGCGAGATTTCCACACTTCTAAACATTGCTAGGTCCACTATTTCTGATGTGATACTGAAGTGGAAACGTTAAGGGACACGTACAGCACGTCTGTTGACTCATAGAGACCGTCGACAGTTGAAGAGAGTCGTAATGTCTAACAGGAAGACATCTATCCAGACCATCACACAGGAATTCCAAACTGCATCAGGGTAAGTACTATGAAAGTTAGGCAGGAGGTGAGAAAACTTGGATTCCGTGGTCGAGCGGGTGCTCATAAGCCACACATCCCGCCGGTAACTGCCAAACGACGCCTCGCTTGGTCTAAGGAGGGTTAACATTGGACGATTGCCCTGCGAAAAAAAGTTGTGTGGAGTGAAGAACCACGGTGCACAGTGTGGCGATCTGATGGCAGGGTGTCGGTGTGGCGAAATCGCGGCGAACGCCATCTGGCAGCGTGTGTAGTGAAAGCAGTAAAATTCGGAGGCTGTGGTGTTATGGTGTGGCCGTGTTTTTCATGGAGGGGCCTTGCACCCCTTGTTATTTTGTGTGGCACTATCACAGCACAGGTCTACATTGATGTATTAAGCACCTTCTTGCTCCCCACTGTTGAAGAGCAATTCGGGGATGGCTATCGCATCTTCCAGCACTATCGAGCACCTGTTCATAATGTTTTGGCAGAGTGGTTACACGACGATAACATCCCTGTAATGGACTGGCCTGCACAGAGTCCTGACCTGAGTCCTATAGAACACTTTTGGGATGTTTTGGAACGCCGACTTGTTGCCAGGCCTCACCGACCGACATCGATACCCCTCCTCAATGCAGCACTCCGTGAAGGATGGGCTGCCATTCCCCAAGAAACGTTATTGAACGTATGCCTGTGAGAGTGCAAGCTGTCATCAAGGCTAAGGGTGGGCCAACACAATACTGAATTCCAGCATTACCTATGGAGGGCGCCACGAACTTGTGAGTCATTTTCAGCCAGGTGTCCGGATACTTTTGATCACATAGTTGGAGGAAGGCGATCGTAGGCTTAGGAAGTAAGGAAAAGCAGGCGACATGTAGAACAGACGGTTCATCCAATGGCTGCGGTTACATTGTGATCCCACGGACACGTCGATTCTCAGCCTCTGAGGACCTCTGCAGAAGCGTCAAGTTCACACAGGAGAGCAGTACGTGGCCGCCTGGTTTTTGTGTGCGATGTGAGATGGGGCGCCGGTGATTTTAATGCTAGGGGAGGACCCACAGTCAAGTGTTTTTGTTCCATTTGGTCTTAGGAAGGCAGCAGTTGCTATTGTTGGTACTTTTTTTAGTGTTTTAACTTCATGAGCTAGGTTTTATAATCCGATTGGGAGAGCACTGTCTCGAAACGCGTTGTTGAGCTCTGCGTATGACATAAATACCGTTGAATTAAGGCTGTATAAAAACTGTTCATTGTAAACAATTTCTGAATCAGTTCATACATTAGAGGCTGGGTAAGAACATTCGTGCCGAGGTATTCACTTCTTAAATGGCAACGACTTTTGTCCAAATTTACGAGGATGATATGGTTTACAGAAGCAAGGAGTAACCAAAAATCGATGTTGCTTCAAAAAAAAATCTGGCACATCTTAACGTCGTCAAATGAGGTACTGCACATTAAATTCATACTGAAAAAAAAGAGAAGCGCCTCTCATAGCTAAGTCAAATAATTTAATGTTCAGATACGGCAGGCTGTGTTTACAGCTTCTTATTCAATTATTTTGAGCTGTAATCGCCTAGCAAGCTGTAAATGCTGCTTCCAGTTAATTTGAGTGTAGTTTTCTTTCATTCATTTTACACGCTGTCGTGAGAAGCACTGCGAAGCCTGTGGATCCTGTGGGTGTTTGTTATCGTTTCCTTGTGCTCCGGAGGGCCACAGACGAAGGGCTCTTTCTGATCTGGAAAGATTACGTTGTCAGAACCGCCGAGATAAACAGCCTTATTGGTCAGCCACAACAATCTTCGTCTGCCAACATTTCACATTTGGCAGATGAAAACAATCACGAAAGACAAGATTCGCCAGTGAATTCCGAAGTGATCGCCGAATAGAACAGTAACTACAATCGCTTAATACTAGAAAGGTACAATCTAGGCCGGGTGAGGAAACATTTGAGATTCTACAGAGACTTTGCGTAAGAAACAGCTCACCCTCAGTGCGACTGGACAAATGCGCAGGCCATTGCCGTTTCCAAGAAGTGCCTTAGGACCGATGCACTTCATGACAAGCCTATATCGCTGATGCTCTGTACTGTAGAATTTTTGAAACGTGTTTTATTTTCATGTACTACAACGATTTTAGTGGAACAAGAACCTACAAAAAGTCCGTACTGATACCGTGAACATAGATGTTGCGAAACTGAGTTCGCCCTCTTTGCCCATGAGATCCATAGCGCCGTAGACTCCGGAGTCCAACTCCTTCTCGTGTTCTTTGACTACAAGAAGGCAATTGATAGAGTTCCACATTGTCGTTTAGTGAAAAAAAGAAAAAAAAAGAAAATACCAGCTTGCCTATTATCGGGGTAGATTTGTGACTGGGTTCGTGACTTCCTTAAAGGTAGAAGTCGCCATTTATTTAATGTTTTTATTTGTTTATTGCCTATTTAGCTCGAACAGATTAGGACCTTAAGGCCCTCTCCTACTTCTGACCAGGAACAACACATACCAAAGGTATTACAAAGACATAATAATAATAACTGACATTGATACTGATAACAATAACTGACACTAATAGTAATGATAGTAATAGTGAAGGGCATAGAGGTTAGTCCAGTACATTTCAATACATGTTTAGAATTATAGAACCGGAAGGGATAATGAAAGAGGAAAAGATTAAAGTGACAGTGCCAGTAGCTGATACGAAAGAAGAGAATTTAAATAAAGATCTCTGGGAACATGGATGAGGGGAAAATTGTGGGGGAGGGTGGGCTGACGAGAGTTGCGCTGCAGACCAGTACCTAGGAGAGATGGCTGTTGTCATAGAAGGTGAACCATTCACTTTCTTTTCAAGTTTGCGAGGGATTTAATGTGTCTAATTTCTTGAGGAAGATTGTTCCACAGTCGCGTTACTGATAAAGAAAATGTTGTAGAGAACACGGCAGTGTTACGTGGTAGTACAGAGAGGATTTTGCTTTGCTTGAGAACGAGGATTTCTGCTTTGCTGTTCGGATTGCAGTGTAAGGGTTGAAGCTAAATAAGGGGGAGTGCAATGATTGAAGAGACGATAGAGCAAATTAGAGTGTGATGATCTCCACGCTTATCAGCATGTAGCCATGATACGCGGGAGTGGTATGGTCGAAACAGTGTAGCTCACAAATGTGTCGTACGCAAGCATACAATAACAGTTCCAGCCTGCATAAGCTTTTGTGCGAAAGTTCTTGGAGAATGCCACCACCATAGTCAACTTTTTGCGCTCGTACAAAAGTCAGTATAGCGAGCTGGTTAGAGAGCCATGCCCGTAATGCTCGACACGTTCTCAGTTAGGTAGAGGTAGGGCGATGCAGAGGTCGGCCAGTAGGAAGTCAAGCTGTGAGAACTGTCGCCGTGTGCGGGCAGGCATTATCTTGCTGAAATGCAAGACCATGAGGGGTAACAAAACGGGGCGTAGAATGTCGTCGACGTACCGCCGTGCTTTCACTGTACCACGGGTGACAACCAGAAGAGTCCTGCTACGAAAATAAATGGCACCGCAGAGAGTCACACATGACTTCGAGTCATATGGCGGGCGGCAGCCGGGTAGCTATCCTGTCGCTTTCCACCACGTCCCCAGACACGTCTTCGCTGGTTCAAAATGGTTCAAATGGCTCTGAGCACTGTGCGACTTAACTTCTGAGGTCATCAGTCCCCTAGAACTTAGAACTACTTAAACCTGACTAACCTAAGGACATGACACACATCCATGCCCGAGGCAGGATTCGAACCTGCGACCGTACCGGTCTCGCGGTTCCAGACTGTAGCGCCTAGAACCGCTCGGCCACTCCGGCCCGCTCTTCGCCGGTCATCGAGGCTCAGTCCGAAGCGGGACTCGTCACCGAAGACAGTTCTACTGCACTCAGCGAGGTACTAGGCAGGGGTGCGTTATCATAATTTCATAAATAATCTGGTCAAGTCCATTTACACTCGACTCCAGAGTTATTAAGATCAACCCTGTCACTAATATATGTTTCAAGCGACTTCCATTGGTGTAAAAAATGGTTCAAATGGCACTGAGCCCTATGGGACTTAACATCTCAGGTCATCAGTCCCCTAGAACTTAGAACTACTTAAACCTAACGAACCTAAGGACATCACACACATCCATGCCCAAGGCAGGATTCGAACCTGCGACCGTAGCGGTCGCGCGGTTCCAGACTGAAGCGCCCAGAACCGCTCGGCCACCAGCGGCCGGCCCGTTGGTGTAGTGTGAACTAGTTGATTTATTGAGTAACAATACTAAAAGACTAATAACCTCACCGGACAAGAAATTAGACAACCCTGTAGACTACAGATGGCGCAGCGGTCGAGTAATGCGCTGAGGCACGGGCGTGAGCATAAGGCAGTAGCGCCGACTGAGGCAATCATGTTTCGAGCGGGCATTGTTC